>NW_019211454.1:35501151-35571525 GCF_002443255.2 Varroa destructor
GTATGGGTTAGCGATGTTTCTTCCTTTATCTTTTTTAGGTAACTTTCGGTGTTGTAACGGTGCTTTATAATCCTAGTAATAAAAATTATTCGATTAAATCTGGTACATACTACTATTGCGCGTATCTACCGCATGCTGTGGCACACACCAATAAAATATTTGTGTGCCACCATCTTAAGTCACAGTCTTGATGCTAATTTTATTGTGTAAGTTTTATGGCTATTGTATATCATATATTTATGTATCATATATGACAGCTCAGTATATCTGGTATCAAACACACTTACTTTCTCTGCACTACTTGACCTTAGGACTAGTTTTAGAGAACCGAAAGAAGATGAACCGAAGAAAACGCCTTTGAGTTCTTGAAATTTAGTATTTGGTTGCCAGCATCGAAACATTGGGCGCGTTCTAGCTCGCGTTTGGTTCGCTCTTCCTAGCCGTGAGTCGCTTAGTCCGGCTACTTTCGCAGCCGAACGACGCCTGCAGGAAGATAATTAAGCCTTTTCTTAATCGTGTTTCCCCTTACTCCTGTACTTGTTCCGGACATCCCTATAGCCATCCGACCCAGGACTATTGGGTTGCTTCACCCGTTCTTTATTCGTTGTGTGGGAAACTTTTATTCTACGTTAGTTCTCACGTCCTGGCTGTCCTGGCACCGGACACATTCTGGAAACGCGGTCTGCATAAGAACATCGTTTTTTGTGAGTGTTTGCCACTGTACTTTTGCCTGGGTCGGTCGACTTCCCGCGTCTAATCACTTAAACTGAGTTCAAACCTATCTCGCTAGGCCACCGACGCGCCAACACTTTCGAACACATATCGAGCCAGGTCCTAAGACAACGCCTAAGGCCTGCCGCATGGAGTAGTGTTCTTGACGGACCAAGGATTCATTAGATACTTCATTGGCTCAGGCCTTAGGGAAGGTCAGGAGGCGGTCTCCTGGCGACGGGCTCTCAATAATGACCCAAAGCTTTCTCTGTAACGACCGACTCTTTCAGTGATTCCACGTGTTCTGTTTGTTGGGTATAGTATTCGATGGCAAAAACCTTCGGACGATAAAATAACTGTTTTAACAGTATCAGAAATAATATTCGATGTTTTATTATATGATGTAGACTTAAAGTTTAATGCGCATAGTACAGCAACTCTAAATACGTAGAGCGCTGGTAAGGCCTGTAGAGTATTGTCTGTAGAGTCCTCTTTTTTTGCAGCATTTTTGTTACGCTACGATAACAAGTGAGTTCAAATGATCGCAAATGGCCTAGGTCAAGACATTTCAATAGAAGGGCACACATAATGGCATTGTACTGTACAAAATTAACAAAAAAAAAATAAGTGTAAGGTATTATAATTGAAGCTTGAAGGTGGGCAGAAAAATTGATTGGAAAAATATAGGGAATGTTGACGTTGTGGAACAATCATGTATTATCTGTACATAATAGTAGATCTAAGATGTCCAAGTGGTTAAGACTTTCGATGTTAGACATATGCACATGTCTCATATTCTAGCAAAAGGCCTTATTAACAAAAACCCATAGAGATGACCTAATGCATTGGACAGTCTCAGACTATACTGTTAAATTTAAAAAACTCAAAAGGCATTTCTGGGCTGTTTTGTCTTTTTTTTTTGTGGTTTTCTAGTGACCTTTCCCCTTCTGATTAATCAAAGCGTGCGCGGCACACCAGAATAGATGATAAAATGTAGGTAACTACGAAGCACGCGCCTGAACAAGCAAAGCAGGTTACAAGGTTAAAAGAAAGCGTGCTATGTGAGTCAACGAGCGAACGAACAGAGGCATTGCCAAACAACTGGGCTCCAGAAGATGCGACAAGAGAAACATTCTCGTAATCGATAGATAGTAGTTCTCGTAGGGGTGTGGTAGGCATCACGTTTCCGCCAAAAACGTACGGCTGTGAAAATACTGACATATTGTAGTTGCCATATTGTTCGCTGCCTATGTGAAGATAACTCTTTGTTATTTTTTTCTTTTCTATAGTCTGAAGTATATTGTTTGAGACCTGAGATATTAGGGCGTAATACAACACAAAAACTTTTTTATTCAAGAGATTTATGTCTCCAGTCTTAGCTAACGCCGAATATTCTGAAAGGATAAATTATTTACATGTTCCATCTGTGCGCTTTTACACTTACATACACGCGACGTCTTAGATTATTGTATCTATAGTCAAGCAAGCCTCTCATAGGCACGGCACTAAAATACAGCAGCGTAGGTTACGAACCTTCCAGCGGTTAGTGGTTAAAAGACAGATGTCATTAACAAACCGCCTGCTGTGCAAGGTCTTTTTTAATTATTTTTGAAGAAAAGTAGTTTTAATGATTGTTCTTAAACGTACCTGACAGAAACAATTTTTCTTTTATCAGAATTATTACACACACATGAAGTGTACGGGTTTATCATTGATAGATACTAAAGCCACAGTCATATCAGATAGGTGGTCTGTTTCAAATCACTAGCATCTGTGTTATCGACATATAGTACTATACATATGACAGTGTAATCCATAACCGTCGCAGAATGCTAGCATCCGTAGACGTGTTTTTTTTAAATAATTTCTGTAAACGACGTTTTCTCTAGGCAGTCTCCGCTACGTAAGCTGGTTCTTCTCGTTTCCTAAGTATCTGTTTGCATGCCCATCCACGTGCGGCATGGTGTTCATATCACCGATAGAGATGCGCTCTATCGCGTTCGAAGACTCCATTTCGTTTGGCGTTTCCGCCGATGCCTATACGAATTTTTTCCATGCATATCTACGTGTTGAGGGGTGCCATTTTATAAAGTCCATGTTGGCGGTAGACCTAATAGGGAATATCTTCCCGGCTTACTTTACTATTCGCATACCACTCTTTTTATCTACTTCAAATACCAACACGATGTCTGCTATTGTAACCGTGATATTATTCTCTTTTTCATAGTGACGGAAGTCCAGGCACCGTCCCGTTTTTCCTTTCAGTGTTCGCCGACGTCGATTGCCATATCCACGTCGTTCATGGGTGCCCAGCCTTTTGAAAACGTGCGAACCGCGCAGGCAACACCCACGTCCATAAGTATGCTTGCGTGAGCGAGCAGCGAAGTGCCTTCGTTCCAGCTTTCGTTCCGTCATTGTTGCTGCGCTGTCACCATGGTCAAATTATTGATTTCATGCCTGCCTGTTTATCCAGTTCATTGAGCAGAGATGAGAAGATGACGAGGCTAACTATTCACCCACAGCAGCCATTTGTGTGCGTTTCTTTTGAGTGGATCTGTTGTCGCCATGGGCAGGGGCATCGCTGCGCGGTTGAGCTGCTGGATGGTCGTCGCTTGATCTGCTAGGAGGCCGAAAAAGACAATGGTTGCCCACAGCTCAAGCCACTGTACTTTTGGCGTCCGGCACCACCACTACGAGTCCTTTTGCCTGCGCCGGTTAGGTGGTGGTCGTGGCGAACTCCACAACAATGTGATTCCCGCCCCTTAAACTTCCACCCAGCACACATCGCTGGTGGTGGGCTCCCTTCAGCTCCCGAATAGGACATTTTGCCTCACGAAATCATTTCTCTCATGCTCTTTGCAGTCTCTCTCTTCCTTTTGCTGTGTCTCTCTCTCTTGTGATAAAGGGAGAGAAAAACCTTTACAGCATAGGACTAACAGATTGAAATCCGGACCCTGACTACCGTGCGGCATCCATGTAGGCCTACAGGATTCGGCCGTCCTCAGTTCTTCATGCTATAGGAACTTTAGAAGAGCACATTCACTTCCATACGAGCAGCAGAAAGGGACAGTAGGGAGAGTAGAGCGAAACGTTAGGGACATTAAGGCCAGATGCAGTTGGGCCGGCGAAAGGACCGAACTTCACTAGCAGATGCCTCCACAGGTCCAGTATTCGCCGTCACCAGATGAGGAAAACAGCTCCTTCGTTGGAAAAGCGTGGTGCTTTTGTCACCATAGTAAAGAGAAGAAGCGCAGCGGTTGCGGTCAAAGTATTTCTCGGAAAAGCCAACTCTTTGAAGCTTTATTCTTCAGAAAAGCTCGCTACAGCTTGTATCCTATCCGGAAGTGTAGTGTGCAGGTATTAGTAGCGAGACAATTGCCATATACATGCCTTGCATATTACCATTGATAAGGTCTCTAAGATGTAATTAACCGTATGTGGCGGTATTTTATATATGCTTTCACGGAGTGACTGTTGAACTCATTTGAATTGAAAAAACCTAGCATAACGTAAATCAGTACCAGAAAATGTTAATATTTCACATATTATTGTGTTCTTGTTCGTTACTACAAGTTCAAACTTGTAATAACACATTCACATTAGAGTTCCGTGAATTTACAAACTAGAAACTATTTGATTTTGGGTACACTGCAAATTTGCTTGACGTGGTTCAGCTCTATATCCTAAACAAGCAAGGGTACAACTGTGCGTAGTAAACTTGTAAGCAGGAATACTGTGATGTAATATAATCGAAAATTATTGAAATTGTACAAAAAAGCCAGATTGTTTTAGTAAAAGTAAGCTTTTTGTGCAAACATTTTCAGACAATTCTTCAAATAGCAGGTAAAGAAAACGTGTATATTTCTGAACCTAGATTCTTATGACTCTAATGATAAAACATGGATCAGTCTGCCCTCATGATTCTTGGGTTTAGTTATTAGACCATCCACCGTGCGTAATTTGTGAGCAACTAAGAATCCCAGGAATCACCGGTTGCGTAATATTATGATAACATGCATATTTAAGATATGAATGGTTACCCTAATTAATTAATATTTATTCTACCTATATATCTTATGTGCGTACACTTATCGAGTCTGTATCAGAAACTTCGACATTATTTCTGCTATCGAGACCTTTCCACGATCTTTACATACATTCTTTTATAAATTTTAAACGAAGATAATTACCAGCTGAGCGATTTTATGATGACCAGTTATACGGAGAATGAAAGGAAGAACACCAGGAAAATTTTATATGTGTTATGCCTTTAGGAATAAGTGGGTTAACGATACTCTAGGAAAATTAATTCATTAACGTTTTAAGGACCGTTATGAGTCTGGGATAATAATGGCCTGCGTGGCTGTAGACACGGAATTTTGCAATAACTTGAGATGGCACGTTTCCTGAGATCGTATCTCTCCCCTCTGACTATATTTCCGTAGCAGTGTGCCGCGTATGAAACTAAGTGTGAACTCCGCCATCTGGGTCACATACAATACTTGAGGTCCAGCTTTCGCAGGCTGAGAAAGCTCGCGTGGACACGGGTTGGCGACCTCTTCTTGCAAAGAGCCTCACCATAAAGACATGATGAGGCTAAAGCCATGTCATACCTGCTCTTTAGAAGTAAGTATTGTAATATAAATACAAAGTCTGCAGAATCTAGGTTGAATTAGGCCAGTCGCGAATGGCCGTCTTTGCTTGTTCAGTGATTCCCGTTGTCCCAAACGACCCCGTGTGTTTACGCAAAACTGTGCCGACTTTTTATACATGCAATGTGTCATCTCTCTAGATAAACAGTTTATATATATATATACACAGACAGGAGCTAATTATACGTTTTACAATAATATTAATAATGATAACTGAACTAGCTAAGGCAAGGTAGAACTACGCGTAGGATTCAGAAGAAGAATATCATAATAAATTCACCGATGGAGTAGCGTCTGCACATGATTAGATCAAGGGTCATTGAGCCTCGGATTACGCAGACTACACAGAGCCATAAGTACAACAGGTCGTAGGAAAGTTAGCCTTCGAGTTGACCAGGACTTTGTTTTCAGTTAGTATTATTTACTGGGTAAGAAAAGGAATTATTTTTTTCGAACATGAATAGCCGATTTTGCTGTATTCGTTTGTTTGAAAAAAAATTTTTTAAAAAAACTTGAAAAAATTCGACGTTGCTGACCATCAATCATTGAAGACGAGTAGCGTCGTAATGCACGCGTTAAGGCCTTCATGGCTTGTAAAGCTGAAGCATAAGATCATCATAATATCATACATAATATGCACCAAGGTTACGATATACAGTTTTATGTGGACGGGCCATAACTTATACAAATATATCTGTACTTTCCAATCACCTATAAGCTAACACCGATCTACGAGTTTCTTTAATTTGCATTTATTAAGACTGTAGTGTATAAATACACTGGTATCTCTAAGGGCAGGCTATTGTACTCTTTCAACTTAGGAAGGGCGGCTTAGGCGGTTATTACGATGATCTACTACAACTCATATTTAGTTTTCGATACTCTGTATTTCGCCATCTTCGACATTCTAGAAAAGAGAGAATCACTTGTGCCACAGCATAGACAAACGATAATTGAGCGTTTTTGCTACTAGCATGCAGTCGTGTTTTTCAGTTGACTTCTTCTATTACATAAAATACTTCGAAAACGTATGGATGGACAAATACGTATATAATGGTAATAATTACTGACAATATATCTATATGTAACCCTAAAAATTTGGGCCGAAACCAACTTCCATAGGACATAATGCAGATCATAAAATATTGTTAGCAATATCCAATTTTCGTTGTGACTTTTGGCTAATTCCCAAGAAAGTTATTTTGCTACAGATTGCCTGTTACGTCTTTAAGGTTAACTTTTGTCGGTATGGATTCTCCTTAACAAAGCGTTCTCTACAATTATGTTCAATGTTTTGTGTTTATACAGACAGATACGTACTCGATAATCGTGAAAATAGAGTTACAGTTGCAATTTATGCCTAGTTGTATTCTGTTAGCAGGTAGCTCACAGGCCGTAGGGGCATATTCTCAATGAAGTCTATACAAGACAGACATCTCTGGCGTGTGAATACCCGCTTCGGGAGCTAACTCTGAATCAGTTAACGTATTGGCTACCTTGATATATTCCTAAATTTATGCCGCCATATTTTTTCAATAGATTTCCTCCTGAATATCGCAATTTTGTTTTAAAGACATAGGCCCGCCTTTTAAGAACTTGAAATAATAAGGAATGCAAAAGCCGTTTTCGTTGTCTAGAATATATAATATCGAATATCTTGAAAGGTCTATTTGTAATTATTTGTAAATAATTGCAGCATTGACTGATGTTGTTATTCTGGTTTATTGTTTTTCACGTGTTCTGTCCTGATTCGTGACCTCGTGCGGCTGATCTGAGGTCTAGACGCCTGTTAAAACCGCTTTCCTAATAACATTTGTCTATCTTTCTAAGGAATTCTATTGAGAAGCCTATGGCTGCGTAAAAAAACTCTGAAAACTTTTTGTAACTCAATTGCTTAACGGCTTTATATTAAATAAATTGTACTCAACATCTCGTTTTACGACTTCGATCCAAGATGAAGTGCGTTTCCAAATGTACCTGATATACAGCATACGCAGATGAAGACTAGATGAAGATTGCCGAGTTGTCCTTGTAACCGAACTTCGCGTCACTGCTAGCTTTTGATGATGTCTCAGCAACAACAGCAGCAACTGCAGCGGAACAACAGCAGGCACTTCTTAGAGGATACGGAATTTAGCTGATGCCTGACGGTGTTTCGGAGCGATCGGAGCAGATCGATACCGCAAATGCTTACGCACTTCCGGATAACATTATGACTGCTGTTGATTTACAAGCAAAATACTTCTCGTGCCCTGGCACTGCCGGCGCCATATTTAATGAAGACGTATCTGTGAAAAATTCCTGTGCGATTTGCGAAGTCTTTTGAGACGCTACCTAGAACTACCACCGGAATAGAATTGATAATACAGTGCTAAATATATGCACAATATTGTACTTATTATGTAATACATTGAACATGTATTTATTTGTACGGTTTCCTTAGAGATTCCTGGCAGCAAAACGTCAAGCAGATATTTATGTATCTAGTTACTGAGACCGAGCTCAGTAGCGGGGGGCATACTTGTGGAAAACCATTTGTTTCTCTTTTGGATTAAACATATGTGCACGACCATAATATAGTCTCGTCCAATATATTTTAATTTAACATACTTCCTTTAGCGTTTAGGTACTGACACCTCCGAAATCGGGAACGGTGCCTGTGGGAGACAGCCAATTGAAAATACCTTACGGGCAGAAGGAAACGAAGCTGTGTGTTAAATTGAGAATGATAGCATAGGGTCAAGTGCCTGCACTGTATTCAAAAAGTCCATGCAGACGAACTAGCATTTCCAAAAATCAGCAAGAAATAGTGAAATTTTGCTACGGATCCCAGTTGGAAAACTACTTTCTCTCAACAGCTCAATGTTTACGACGGTATCCTACACTGCATTGTAAATATGTTGCACGCTCATTATAGACAGTTTTATGTAACGCTATGTATGCTTTGCACCTTAGGTACTCATGAAGGATCCGTATAGTACAGTGGTTTATGAAAGTACTAGCTAAAGCCATGTTAGTTAATCCGAATATCTTAGATTTTCCCTAAATGTAGTGATTCGGCTTGGTTTGCGCCATTCCCTGCTGTGTGCGGCCAAAAACCTCTGTGCGCGTTGTTGTACAATCTAGTTATGTCACACGTTAAATTGTACAGGCCGTACGTTTTTCGCATGGGCCGAAAAGCAGTTGCAAGGAAGGCCCAATTTTATACCGAAAATCATCTTTTCAGATGACTCACTTCTCTACGTAATTGAACCAGTACTAAATTACAGTACCCTTATGCCAAATAGGATCCCTCGATGTACATCATATAATACGACGGCCATAGACTGGGGCGGGTTATCCATGAAGATTTTTTTCAAATCGTATGTTTACAACGAGTTCGAAATTGCTCTTTTCATGTGCCCTATCCTATCCTATCCTTACTTCATTATGATATACCGCGTCCGTAAACATACAGATGCATTTTGGCTGGGTTTCCTGAATATTCAGAAAAGTTTTAACCTGTATTGCTTTCGAAGAAGCGTCTGTATTCGTTCCTGGGGTAAGGGGTTTTCTCCAGCCCATTTTTAAATCGTATCAGCGAGCACCGAGCATGTGCATTTCTCTGTCCCACCCCAGTTCAACTATTTATTCGACGCTCGGCTGGCACTGGGCGACCCAGAAAAAGTTTTGATTAACTTCCCGTTTTTCGCTTCTATTTCATAGCAGCAATTCTTGATGCGTTGTGTTCGTGGCAGTTCAAGCAGTGATTGTACCAGCCAACGCAAAGCTGCTCGTCAAACCCTCCAGGGAATTCAGGAAGTTTCAGATATCGACTTCAGTGCCTGACACAACAAGACGACTTCAGGCACAAGCAGCGATCTTACGGTCCAGGCTATTATGCACCGCAGAGCCACAGATAGCAGAATTGATCTTGTGGTGTCAACAATTAATTCTGTTAGTGTGTTGTTTTCGAAATTATGCTGTATTTAAACTTGTAGGTTTTGGAAAACTTTTGGTCATCGGTAGTATTCCTTAGAGTTAAATTCGAGCGCGACTTTCAAACAATGAAAATTCTGTAATTCGGTAACGAAAAACATAATCGCAAACTAGACAATCGTGCATCGTCCATATATTCAGTAATTTGTGTGTCATCTCAAATTTACCAAGATTGAAGCAGGTTTCAGTTAGCTAGTTAGTTCCGGAATCATAAGAAGTTTCTTGTTAAGTTTCCAAGCCGCTTCTCAAAAAGAGTTATTCAACTGCAAATGGTTTCCTAACGAAGAGGTTCTCTATTCACTATAACGTAATAGCGTTTACGTTGTCCGACTCTTCATTTCCCCGGGAAAGGTCCATCTGAGTGTATCTCAGTAAAATTATTTTTATTGTGCTGTCTCGTTGAGCAAATTAACAATCGTTGCTGGACGAGATAGGTATTTAGCTGGTAGAAACTGAGAAAAGCTTGGTCTGATGGGGAACGTTATGATTATGCAGAAGGAGCAATGTTACCTTAAATTGCAGTTATCGACAGCATTTTGCCTAGGAATGTCGGGCCATCTTTTGATGCGTTGGTTAGTGAGCGAAGCTGTCGGGTAGCATATTATTATTTTCTAAGAGTTTCAATGGCAAAGTCTTTTATAGAATGCATTCTGTTCATAAAAGAAAGCGGGCCTCTATGTATTCCATACGTCTAATTTCTACTTTCTGGTCTAAGTTACTAAAGTAAGGCGAAGTAACTTAAATATTCCTTGAATTTTGACAATAGAAGTGTGAAGATGACAAAAAGCTTTATGTAAAACGAACTCAATTCTACTAGATTAATATTAATAATATGAACAAAAGCGTATTATAAGAATAAGTGTATGAATGGAAACAGGTATTTTTGGAATAAGTGGTCATTTATAAGTTTCACATTGGAGTTGCATGTTATTTTCGGTCAGCCACGGACCAGCTTTCGTGAGACATCCTTCATGATAGGTCTACTATGGGACTAATTTAATAGCACGGTCGAACTGCTTAAATCATACCTCTAAGTATCATCTGAAGTTCACATTGAAGTACAATTCCATTCGTCAAATATGATCCGTATATATATTTCGCATACTTTTGAAACATGAGGGTGTCCCGGATACATCGCAAGTTATTACGAACGAACTTCAGTAAAAATTATTTAAGGTATCTAGGTTTTTTACAGCGATTTACGATGTTTGTTCAGAAAGAGCTCACGCAAGTTTTGAAGAACCGTTCAATTTTGTTGGTGTCAGAACACCATACCTTTCATAGTATTTCAGATGATATAGGCGCATACAAAAAACTTACACTATCTTTTAGTCAGACTGACACTGATCTTCAATCTTCAGTTCTAACGGAAATTCTATTTCGCGTATTATAAAAAGATATTACATGTTTTTTCGTTAATTTCCTTCTGTCGCATTGCGAAATTGTTGAAGAGAGATATATTAAACGAAATGTGTGATTAAATAGAATAAATATTGATATACAATTGTATTCCGTATTTTCTATTTTTTTTTTTAATCACCAGCCTTTTGTAGTTCCACCTACCGAGTCGCTGTAATAATTTCCTAACGCTGGAACATAACATTATAACAAGTTTCGATCACTTTCGACCAATCTTCTACTTGGATCTTGGTGGGTTTCGAAGCGTTTCATGTACACCCAAAAACGTAAACTAAGCACGAAAGTTGTTAAGCTAACTAGTTCGATGATACTAGTTATTTGCTACCAATAAATATTATCGACGACGAGATACTAGGCCAAGATTCCTTTAAATTGTCAAAGGCGAACTTGGATAAAGTCGGTATCAGTGAGATCTTCTACTTGGTCTTGCTTATGTGCACGCTGCAAAGTGGAGCGCGAGGATCAGTTCGGTCCCTAACGCTGTTCATAGAAGTAGAAAAACGCGAATTGTTTTGTGCTGGAACTGTTTGTAAAAATAAAAATGATACACAGGCTTTTAGCCGGCCTTTTCAAAGGACACAGATAGGAAACGATATGCAATGATTCAACTGGGAAATTTGCAGCGTACGTTTAATTGTTTCCTTTCAGGATGGAACTACCTCTCATTAAGATCAGAAGCAGCCCTCTGGGAACGTATCTTAGTTCAGACGACACTATATTATGAGTGTTCATACTCACCATTAATACGACAAATATTTCGACGGGGTAGAGCTGGTTATTTTTTAGTTCTGAAACATCCCACTTAAAATGCTATTCAGATGTTTTAAACCCAGATGCTCAATACGTAAACAAATGATATAGACGATTAATAATAGCGGCGAACATTTAAGGATTCCGGAAATGAGAATCATCATCGTTGCAGACTAATCTACACATTCCGTAAATCTGCCCACCCCACCCATAACCTCCGTGAGAGATTTTTACCAGTGATACCGACACTGAGGCGATTTAAACCGATGCGAAAAAAAAAATGCAATTTATTTTTCTCACATACCCATATTTATTAGTTTATTTTTATTCCATCTCTGTTCATTTTGTAGGCCGACTTTTTCACCACAATAAGCCTGCTTTCTCCTAGCTACATAATAGTTTCTTTGCGCGTGATATGTTGGCAGTGGTCCTTATTCTACGATGCTAAATGCTAGAATAGAACTGTTCGTCTCGTGGGCTTTCTCAGATCTAGCAAAAAAGGTCACCAACCGGGGCAACCATACGACTAGGGCGTGTCGCTTCCTATTGCCATCATCTAAGTAAATCTGGAGAATATGATTGCCTGTCGACATCGGCGTAAGTCTCGGTTTCACGTACACGCGCAAGAAGTAGACCGCAAGTATATCGAGACTGCTCGAGCTTATTCATGGTCAGGTCCGCACTCTTGGCATATCGTCGTTCCTTGGGGATTTGACCTTTCAAAACCAGTGAATCGCAACTACCATTATCTCATCTAATCTTTAGGACTGTGGTAAGGACAAGAAGGAAACGTACGTTGACACGAAGGCGAACGACTGAAAGTGGGAAGCTGTCATGCTGAATTTAAAATGTAAGGGCTAAACATTTCAATCGACTTCTTTTAACAACCCAGAACCCATATCTGCTGAATGTATAATTCCGCCAAGCAAGACCACTTATTACAAATCGGGAACAATCTAGTATAACAAAAAATAAATAAAATTCGTCTATCTGTTGTTTAAAAGTGATATATATTTTTTGTTCCCGATGAGAATATTGCTATAATCGATACGTGGATATCAGCTCTTCTAAGCTAACGCTATGGCCGGCAAATATCCCATGTACGAACAAATCACAAACTCCTCCCGAGGGGTCCGTACGAGCCCAGGTCAAATGATTGTTGTACTCTATGACCGAGGTAGACGCTTGGTGTGGGATGGCACAGTGACTCATACCAGAGTTCCGTTATATATCAGTCACGACGCTAACAGTTCGATGGCACGAAATTAAGCTAAATAGCATAGAGCTTTGCAGGTTGTTAACTTGCATAGTAAGTTTGCTTTCGAGGCTCAAGTTGGGCCTTGTCTCATAACGGCTAATATACTATAACGAATGTAACAACGACTTGTTGCAATATTGAAAACAAGCGGACCGGCTTATCTTTGGCACAATGCTTATCATCACACGTGCAGAGAAAGATGCCATTGTAGCTATTGAAACAAATGGAGGATCACTGGACGTAAAGAGAGGGAAGGGCCTATTTGATGCTGTTTTTAACGAACTAGGGTACATATTGAAACCGAACTTTTTAATCATGATATGATCGTTTGTTTGACCCAACTACATTTTAAGCGTTAATTGCGTTATTAAAAAAAAAAAAAAAAAACGTATTAATACACCTTCAATAAAGAAAGCTTGAATAACGTTAATGATTAGAGATCATTCGGATAGTTCACTTCCTTAGGTTATGACTAGACGAGTTTCAACTGTAAACTATTAAAAAAAGCTTCTAGAATCATGAACGTTTTTAATTATTATTGCCATATATACGAGTCAAGTAGAAAACAGCCTTTGTTTAACTGTTCCGAAAAAAAAGGCCTCTGGGAGTGAAGCCAGGCTCCTGTATGTGGAAATTTAAAATAGAATAAGCTTATTTTGTCAGAAGGTATTTTTACACCATTGCGTAGTCCCAGCTCGGTCTCAAGGTGGACCAATGGACATTAGCACGTTAATTTACAACGAATTTTGACACCATTTACATATAATGCGTTAGTTTGCTCGTATAGTCGTGGCTAATATGTCTGTAGACAAAGCAACAAACATAATGACAACTACTTTTCGGCTCAATCACTATTACGTTTTGCCGTGGCCTGTACTGCTGCGGCTGGATAGCTTGGCCAATAATCTTAAGGGTCAAAAACTTGTTTGTATGTGAGTTAATAACTACAATGTTATACATAGATGGACTAACTACAAGTGGAATCCTCAAGGAAGGAAAATACTCGCAGATGCGCAACTTTATCTAACCGAGATACCGGAGTGGAACCATCACTGTCTGGGAAATGGTCCCAGCATCGTACTTGCTTTCATATTTGTCCTCTTCACTCTTATCCTCTGTTCGACATCTCTATTGCAAGATGTCTGAACAATCTGACACACAGGACCTCGCTTACGCCCATCGCCGAGGGCAATTGATGTCCCGTAGTAGACCGCAAGTGGACAAGATGATAGGACTCTACCAGCTAGGACGGCTTTAGGTCCGTCGATACGGTTACGTGGCGCGAAGTTACTAGCAGAATGGAGGAACACGAAGTCTACTGGAAGTATCATTATGTTGAAAGCGACAGTACACAAGCAGTGTTATTCTACTAACAGTATCAACCCAAGTAATCGTCGTTATCAGTGCAAAGATAAGTAACTATTACACAATATTTTTTGCCTTACATCCAACATCGCAACCTTTTCACGTTCCTGGAGATATCCATAGTTCACCATAGCCGTTAAACGAGCGGTGAAGGGCAATCGACGATAGCAAGAAGCGCCAAAACGATGCATAGTTTTCGAATAAATATTTTTTTTCTTTTTATAGATTACATGTTAGTCTGATGAATAAAATTTCGAAGCTTCAGATTTAGTCCCGCTATCTCCTGTAGAAATGCATTCTACCTGTTTCGTTGTTGAATGATTTATTACGCTTTCTAAATAATATTGATTTTTTTATTTGTTATAAGTTTAACACCCTGTTAGGGCATGTTATTGCTTAAATTAGAAGCTATTAGTAGCTGAATTCAGTTAAGCCTTCCGGCCACACCCAGAACTAATTTCAGTAAATCTTCCCGGTTGCCGGAAACCCGCGTCGCCATTATTTTCACCGATAATTTTGTTTCAAAAATAAGGCTACGTCTGTCCACATCTTGATTCCATGAATTCAAATCGTGATAGACTGACTCCAGAATAAAATACAGAAAAACCACTTCTTCCTTTAACGGGTACCCACAGAAGAAAAGCGGAATATATTCTTGCGAAAAGTAGGTCATGCAGAAGACAGCAAGGATAAGTAGTCTCCTTGATTTCAAGTCAACGATTTGTTCACTCTACGGGACGTTGAACTTCGACTCATACGTGGCTAGCGAACAGATCCGCGAGCTGAAGTTCGTATTTGGTATTTCTGTTTTCGCTTGTACAATAGATGACTAGGCGATTGCTTACCTGCAGCTTTTGAAGCCGACTCAAGCTATGTCCAAGTGGCAGTCGTGTCACCCGCGGACTATTTTCACCTATTGCCCATTAATTTCAACTTGGCTGTGGAAATATGTGGAATCAGCCTGAGACAGAGTATCGATATTTTGCGATCACGCCGGCATCTGGAAAAATACATAGAATAGGGGGAAAAAAAGTCCCAATGTGGAGGGTGAGTTCGCTGAAGTTCTTTCCTTTCAGGCGAAATCACATATCAGCTTACTTTAGCTCAGATCTATGGCACGATGATGGCATCATGTTAGTCATCCTACATTGAAGGAAGACGCTTGATTCAAGTGAGCCGACTGGCTTGACGCTAGTCGCGATGCCGGTGAGCCGATAGACTGAAACAAATAAGACGACATCAGCTCGTGTCACGGAGAAATCACCACAGAGTAAACACTAAACAGAAAAATTACAAAAACTGTACCAATATGCAAAAGTTCTAAATGAGAGTATCGGCATAAAAATACCACGCTACAGTCTGACTCGAGAATTAGCTAGCTCGTAGCTAAATTTTAGAGTTTAAATTGAAAGCTAGGAAGTCTGACGAATGAATGACACTGATAAACATATATCTATTATAGGGCAGCGTAGGTCAAAAAAAGGAATTTCAAACCCATATACCGCTATTAAATTCCATGTTTATGCGCACAATCCTGGGTATGAAATATAGGGCATACAGCGGGCGCATCTTAATGCAACCTAGTCGTTTCTCCATCTTGATTATTTAAATATTGCGGCGTTTTTCAACATCGTCTGAAGAAAAATCTGTCCAGTGACCTGATTCAAGTTAATAAGGATAGGCGAACGGATTTGATAACGGGAAGTCTTTCATCATCACCGTCACGTCACTCATGTAAAGCGTTTTCAAAGCTCGTGGTTCAAAACAGGTACAACTTTAAATAAAGTAACTACAGATCAACTTCAAACAATTATACGAGCCCCAAAATTGCGCAACGCAGCGCATAATAATTGTCGTTATAGTGAAAAATATTAAGCCGACATGGAACATATATGTACGCAAAGATCCCGTTTCTCGGATCCTGTCTGAATTCCTTTTTTTTTTTGTGTTCCCTAAGCGATAACAATGCTTAGGGGTTTCTTCTGCAATAACAGCTCAAAAACGAATCGTGCAAATGAATCGCTTCCTTGAAAAACTGTATTGTATCTCAGCGGAGGCACTCTGACAAATAGCTCAGTAGTGTGATTACTTTAGCAGAGATGGAAGCTATAATAATACTTCGAGTCCTTCAGCCGAGACATATGCTGTTATTAGACTACAATCGAGCGACGTGCAGGGGTGTGTAAGCGGATGGCCTGGACGCACGCCTGAATTAACCGGGCAAACAGAGGGAAAAAAACCTGACGAAAAGGGGCAAAACGGTGAAACGTTTTGAGACGTCATCTTCCGTCGGGTGCAAAACAGTAAATGCCGTTGAGTAGTTAGCTAAAGGGTGTTCCTGCGTGTCAGATGTGCACCAAGTATCTGCGTTTCGCTGTTGGGCTAGTATAAATCGTAGGTTAAATATCAACTTCTGCTTGTAGAATTCTTGCTTTAAATCTGCTCCGAATGATCTTTGAATCATTGACTGAATATGGCGGAACAGATGGTCTAACTCATGGGGGGAGTATTTCCCAGCACACGCATGCGCTGAAGAAAACCATTGCTTCCCACAAGTTCTTTTTGTGTAGACAACAATCCGCTAACAAATATATGTAGCACACAAGAATCACTTATTTTTCACTTGTTAACTGTTAACCGTCTTACAATAGTTCAAATGGTTCAAATATGGAAAATATACCACCTTTTTGGTTCAAAGGGAAGATGAGTATTAAGGTGAGCATGCCTTTTTCAAATAGGAACCTTAGTTAGCCAACTGAAACCAGTAAAACTATGCATTGCGCAAAAGCTCCCTAAAATCTCGCTATTCTTAACAAACAGGTTGGGTCCTACTATGAATGAACCAAGTAGAAAGGAAAAATAGGTTGGTAATAGATGGCACGGTTGAAAAGAACTTTCTGATTATAACGACTTTGCATAGATAACGTATGTGACGTCCGCTCCTGCCAGGCCCTCACATTATGCGCCTGAATCTTCTTAAAGTACCCTCTCTTGAGGAATCTACATGTGAATAAGGGGCTGTAACCAGTTGAAGGGCCTGTTTTTTTATTGCATCTTAAAATCGTATTTAAATTCGAACGCAACAACTTTTAGTAGGTAGGGAAAAGCAGGGTTGTGATCAATCGCATGTTCGGTATGGTCCCATGCTAAAAGGATTAAGCAGAAGGTTCTCAAGGCAACCATATAGGCGCGATAAAGATTTTTATATGGTACATCCTTACATCGCATGTGTACATTTTATAGTCCACAATGCATTGCATATACCATATGGTAGAGAGCCTCTAAATTTATCTATTCTCTCGAGCACTGTGAGAGCACACGAGAATCCGCTTCCAGTTGAATAAGAGTCATTTTTTTTACTAGCTGTCACTTGAGATTTTTCTGTTTTTAATGTATAATATACTATTCATGCAAAACGTAGGTTCTTTACGTTCGTTGAAGGTCAGTTAGAAAAAGGTAGAACAATTTTATTATATCATGTGTGCACACTGTATTATGTAACACGCTTTTCGATTTCACTTAGAATTTTCTTTTACGTTTCTATATCATTGTTACAAACATTGGATATGCTGCAATGTAAGTCTTACATGTTGTTCCTCAAGCATATGTTATCCGAGTCCAGCGATCGATTTGAACAAACAACAATATGGCCAGTGCTCTTTCTTTTCGACTTGTATCGGCGGACTGAGTGGTTTCATAAGAACGTCATTTTTTTTCTACACTCCAACTGTTGTCTACAAGACATTAATTGTATATCGAAGCGTCTGCACGTTTGGGAGTTAGCGTAATAAATTTGCTTCTAAGATATCCCAGATTTTTGTTATGTTCTTCAGCTAACGATGTGCCATGTTCCTGAAGGCACAACGCTTTGCCATGTATGCACACAATGTATCTTGTTCATTTCGATATGCTTCCTGCAAAGTGCAAATATATTTTTAAATTAGCTGAATGTAAACATATCCTTAATTCGAGAATTTTTCCGGAATACATTTTTTCTAAGAGGCTAGACAAATCAGATGATCGCAGCTTTCGAATTAGTTTATTTTGGACAGTATACAAGAAACGAATTTTAAGCTAGCTTCGATGGCTGAAGGTGACCTTACACGAGGAAACTGTATTACCAAGTTTTCCATCGCTTCTGCTACCATCGTTCGTTTGTTAGTAGAAGACCTTTGTTTGGTTGGTCGTTCGAGGTATCGCTTCTCGACGCGCCCACGTAGCTATCCAAGCTTATCCGCCCCCATTCCGGCTCCCGTTACTCAACCATTGTGAAATTGGTACCTTTTGCTATCAGCATCAGTGCGGCACCTATCGAGGTCATGCTGATCGCCCGCCCTCTGTCGTCCTCACCTAGTGCTTCAACCGTTTGTTGGTGCGAGTTTTCGTTCCAAGCGGCGCGGAGGAAAAGGACAAGCAAAAGAGGGACCAACTTTTTGCTTTTCCACCGATGTTTGTCGACAGTGCACCGCGCCGGGGTCACTGCCGCCGTCGTATCGCCGTCGTTATTGTCCCCGTGGCGTCCTCGAATGTTTCATCTACCCTGACTTTTTTCCGCTATCTTTGTTATCAATCAACGTCGTTATACTCGACGATGTTCTGGCCACACTTGCTGCTGCTCCCGCCTTGATTCAGCCCCTACCACCGCCGTGCTCGTAGCTATTTAAATACCTAGATAACGATTTTCGATCCAATCTCCCATAGACGGTCGCAACGATCGAACTCCCTCATTCCCTGCTTGAAAATCTCTTTCCTTTCACATTGTTCTTATGTTTATTTCTTTCACGCTGTTACTAGTACAATCGGTCCCATTTCCTGTCTCTCCGGTTTTTATTTTTCCTATGATCTCACGTATATGTAAGGATACGCTCTAGCCCATTTCTGAGCTTAGTGGATTGCTGGTTCGTTATGTCACTCAACGTTTGCAGCGATCCAATCTCTGTACTTTCATCATTGTAATCTGAGAGTTTCTATAACTTTTTTCACGGATATAACGAATAGATAGGTATCGTTTTGTGTTTCGTTGATGTAGATACACCAAGAAAATGTCGTCCGGGTTTTTCCACCCCCATGACAACAGCAGCGGCTCCGCTAACAGACGCCGCTAACAGTATTACCCTGGTCCTGGCATTACTTCACTGTTGAACAGAGATGTGCTCGCAAATTTTATGTGCGTTAATGTAATTTACTTGCAAAAGCTGAACAATGAAATCGGTGGTGGCGGTCGCATTGGGTACTTGCTATTGCTGCGGCGGCGACCTGTTTTTTCTTGACCTTCGACGACAGCCGTCGTCATTTGTATTTCTCATAAAAGGGAACACTTGACAAGATGGAAATATTGACCCTAGTGAACCAGCTCGGTCTTTCGTTCTTTGTTCCCAGTTGAGCAGAGTTTCGTTGTTCTTGTCCAACATGTATCTCTCTTTCCTTCAAATGGATAGGTACGCAGACGAATTTTTAACGACCAAAATGATACTGGCCAAGACGTAACTATGTATCGGTGATATCTCATTAAAGTTTCTTTCTCGCAGAATCGTGGGTTTCGTTTTGTTTTAATTACAACGTATAAAGTAATAGCAAACGAAGGCTTAACTGAGTCGCGCTGCGCTACCGTTCTGTGACTATATTTGCCCCCGAGTGACGTGCCCCAAATGAGGCGGCACCGATCAAGTAAAGTACAAGAAACATGAGCGAGCACCACGTGTAACTGTGATCGATGGAGACCATGGCGTTTGCAGCGAACCTGCAAATATTTAGAATAGAAATAACTGCACGTCTATAGATTCATTAAAATGTGAAACTATGTGGTATTGCCCACGCGACATGCAGCGCTGTCTCACCAGCGTAAACGAGGGACGTCTTATAAAGCAATCGTTTGTGGCCATCTTATGGAGCTTGGTTATCGGGAGAGTGAGATATCCATGCACATACCTGATCAAGATTATCCTTTGAACATTTATTATGTACTGTTACAGGGTTTCCGTTCCTAGCGGAGATCTCATCTTCATGTCTCTATCGGCGACAATTTGCCCCATCTGCATTCGCTGGATAGAAAGCTATGTAAAAATTGTGGAAGTTGTGACACTAGTCAGCTAGACGGCTATAAGACGAAAAAAGGAAATACTAAAACGTTTACCTCGTGTTTCGGTTCAGACATCTATCAATGCTCGCTTGTTTTTTTAAAAGCCTTCTGTCGACTACCAGCTAGAGGAGTACGATACAGGAGGCGATAAAAGTTGTCTGCTGCGAGACTAACATACAAGGTCCTGCACCAAATGTTGGCCAAGATTGTTTCGTTGACGAAGCGGTGTAATTATTCCTCTGCCGTGTTTCTTTAACTATGCGCTTTTCACCGTACCTAAATATAGCACCGAATTGTATTGAAGATCTCTTACGCTAAATGTATTGTTACCCTTACATTCATAGGGCCATTGTGACGCGAGAGATCCGACTAAGTTCGATAGCTGTTTGATGTAGAATTTTTCTATTAAGGTAAAAACGCTTCCCCGTGATGTTGCATAGTGTATTCGTCAAAACTAATGAAGACTACACGTCTGCTGTACGTATATATATATATATATATATATATATATATATATATATATACATATCAATGTATATAAAATGAAGGAATACGTCGTTGACCAAAGGCTGATTTCGTGTAGTACATGATTGCTTCTTTCCCACACGCAGCACACATTTAGGCTTCCTCGTCAGTCAGCTTCCTATCGTTGACATTAGCCCTTTACAACTGAGCCTTTTGTCGTCGCGTCCTTCGATGCTGCCAATGATGTGGACCACGATCTGAAGTCGCTACCGCTACCTACGATTGTCCTAAAGGTGGTTTGTTTCCTACGATGACCTGGCCCGCAACCGATTTGCCCTTTGCGGTAATTGGATCGGTGGTGCCCTCGAACAGCTGGGCTGGTCTCCATGTTTTGTAGCTACTAGCAATTTGTGAAGGAACAGGTTTTTGGTTGGAGATCAACAATATATCTCGGCTGCCGCAAGGGCTTTTACACCTTAACCGCGATTAGATCAGTAGTTCCGCAGGTCTGTTGAAAAAACTTTAGATAAAGCTAGTGAGGGCCGCCCACATTAAATTGCTAGTAGGTGGTAAACCTTTGTTGCTGTGTGCCTCAAGAAGGTGATTCCAAGGGTTTGTTCATATAATGCAAGAAGAATAGCTGAGAGTGTAAAAAAAAATTAAAAGTAATAGCTCTTTATTACATATGAAAACGTATGTCCTTCATTTAATTATATACATAGTATAGTTATATTAAATCCTATAGTACACTGAACATAAGGCGGCGTTCGTTGCAAAGGCAATGCAATTTACGGTGACTGTAATAGAAGGGTACGGATCATCAAATCTATAGATGAGGGTAATAGAGTGTCACGTATGAGCTGGAATGATCGTAATTTCCCATCGCATAGAAGATCCAGGAAGAAACTGCTAAAGATAGCGGCTTAGCTGCTCTGTGCATCACGTAGACATACGGGTTAGAACTTTGCTACAGTTGTCATCTACCCAACCCTTAATTATAGATGTTTAAGCACTTATGGTCATATTTTTTTTACACATTTAAAAGGGTCAGTTGTGGGCATTAGATTGAAGATAGTGGGTGTCTCACAGATTTTTGGTAAAATGTACAAAATTTGTTGTATAAAAAGAGATTTCAGACGAAATACATTGTGATATATATATATATATATATATATATATATATATATATATATATATAACTACGATTTTTTTCTTAAATTAAGATTTGTAGTCCGTTGCAATGTGAAAGGAGGTACGTTTAAAAAAAGTTACAAATAAATTGTGTATTTTATACTAAACATCTACCAGCTAAAGTGAGCTCTATACGCACGCAATTTAGTCGTTACGCCGACGTTCGTAAGAGGTCATTTAATTGATTTCGACAAATCTTCGACCAATAGATACGTTTTAGCAATAGAGATTTTGGACATTAGTCAATTCAGCTGAAAGCAATATGTGTAGCCCCTAATCTCCTAAATCGACTGTACTAATAATAATATACTAATTAATTTGTGGCTTAGATAGTATAAAATAAAAACGGGAATCCTAATTGCACCTATTCGGTAAAAAAAAAAAGGATCTTGTGCGATAAGATGGGTTTCACTACCTAAACACAATAATGATGTTCTTAGCTTTGCTAAACTTAACTTCACGCGACTGTTTGAATCTTACTGGATAGTATTGTTTTAACATAATAATTAGATAATGTATTAGTGAATTATAATCGCAATAGCATGCTCTTGGGCACTTGTATATTTCTTGGATTACTGTTTATCTTGTTGACCCGGTTTTTTCCCTATTGGAACTAACCCCGCAGCCCTGTTATTTTTCTACTTAGCCTTTTAGTATTTATAGGTACTAGAATTGGTTCTTAACGCCTTTTAAAACTTTGAAAACTTGAGCAAACCTGAACGACATATTTGGAGCTTTCCAAGATCAAATTTCGAGTTAAGCGGTAAAATATAAATACCGCAAGCTTGATTTCCAATATGGCGCTAGTGGACTAGTTCTAAAGCGCACTACCTGTCCCCCTTTTCTATCGTGTAAATCTCCTCAATCTCACAAACAAATATAGAAAGTCTTTTCAAGAGCGTAACAGAATTTTGTAAGCGAAGCAGTTGTTTTTCAGTGAATTTGTGGCGCGTCGATATTCATTTAACTACCAAAAATTAAAATTTATGAAGACAACTAACTTAATAGATATCACTTCGGAAAATGTATGTGTATACAGGGAATGTCGCTTGAATTGAGACACAGGCGTGCAGGCATGCGTGCATCTATTTTTTGAATTCGCCTTTTAAAAATTAGTGCAACAAATGCACGAACTTCTCTTCGAGGTGTTTATTTTTTTATATTACACCCAGCCTATCGTAAAAAATAGAATAAACTAACAGCTATCTCTCTACAGTCACATGTCTTATCTAGCCAGTGATCTTTTTGCAGTTAATTCACCGGCCGTGTTTTGATATGATTGTCAGGGGGTTTAGTCAACTTTAGAGCTGTCTCGGTCGTGATAGTTTGGCTCTTGGGCAAATTTCTAAAATGTGATTACCGGGTTTTTTTAATATTGGCTGATTCACCTTGTTTCCGGGCGTTTACGTAAATAGGACTGTCCATCGACCGCTTTCTGAATGGCGTACGTGTGTAGGGTGGCTTTTCGATAAGTGCTTTAATTGATAGGATCTATTCATTCTATTCCTTACGCAATCAGCAACGCTTAACTTAAGCTTTCATTGTTTATTTTCTTTTTATAACGAGTGGTCGCACATATTAAACTAAATGGGCCCTGTCCTTGGGAACCGATTACTTATTTCTTGCTAACAAACAGTTACAGTCGACATATTCGATCTATGTTTCCGGGACTCCGCCGAAGTCGTTTTTGAGGTTTTTAAAGTATTTTCTATTTCCTTAAACAATAATTGGATATTTAGTAAAATGATTTAAGAAGACTTTTTACACAAATTTTAACTCAGCGATAGACTTTCCGGTCGACATTTTTTGGAAACTTACTAAAAAGAGCATTGGAAAGCAGCTCAAAACCCATTTTCATCCCAACATTGCATTAATAAGGTGGTACGACCATCAGTGTTTCCATTCAAAAATACCCATTTTGAATATATTTTCTGCTTTTTACTTACTTAGTTGAGATCTGTCGAGTGGCGTTGAAAGAAAGCTCCTCTACCCAGAACGCCTCGCAATGTCTGTACATTAAAATATCGCCATCAGCTATAGAAAGATGTATCCGGTAAGATCTATCGATTGGTGTGTAATAAAATTTCATTTCCCGTATAAAACATGTAAGATCTATGTTTTGGTATTTCCATCAGAGGATATTGAAAAGTTTTATGCTTTTGTGTACATATACTTTTTAATTATCAGAAAATCGCTAAAAGAACAATATTTAAAGATAACTGATGCAACGTTCGACATAGTCTACCATTGTTTAGCTTTCTAACGAATGCAGGTATAGAATTTTTTATAGCATTTATGAAATGAATAGTACTTTCAATTCAGTTTATACGGTTTAGATATGCCAACTATATTCATATGTAGTTTAGACTGCATTGGTTTCTTTCGTCACTTGTAAATAAAATAAAAGAAAAAGCAACACACATGTATCGCTTAAATTTCATATTAAATAGGTTTACTTTCACACACGAAATTAAATGCTCTTCAGTCGCGTGGGTCATGTATAAGTTCAAAAAGAGGATGATTCTTTTTCCACCAGGTGCCTACTGCGACAGATTCGGCCTGTTGCTCTTCGGGACGGTTCGTTTTTTGCTCCGCCGTCTGCCCAGGGGCAGGAAGCCAAAGGGCGGCTAAGAATGCATATCTCTATAGAGAATTCGGCCAAACGTTTCAGCCATCTTCGAGGCTCGAATCGACTCGTTTCTCTGTTCTTCTTGAGGAATCTGTGCTCGTCTCTGTGCGTGCGTAGGCGTCTATACAGCCGTATGCTAGCGATTCGGGAGCGCGATCGCACGGAATGACATAGAGTGCCACTAATTCAGCTCATCAGAGACGCACCCCAGAGGAGTCATGACGTACTGGCTGGAATGAGCCACCTGCCTCATACCGGGTATTTCGTGCCACAGGGAAAGGGGTTTACACAGAAAACTTTAACGGAGAAAGCTCTCCCAGCGCGGCCAACGTTCCCAAGAAACTTTGGTGTCTCTGAGAGCGTCAACAGCGGAACGGCTCGTTCGTTCGTCAGCCGGCCATACTACCTGATCATGCGCACCATCCGAATCCACAGCCGAGCCCCGTATCGCTGTAATGCTCATTTCCAGTGCTGATAGTAATTACGCGCAGAAGAGCAGTGGCTGCACGAATTCGAACGGTCGGAGTGCTTCCTCTAATACGGAGACACCCTTCCACCATACGCGGTGATTTCGGACGACTCTGTCACTCGAGGACATTTTCCGAACGCATGCCGCTATGCCTGCTCGGACCGCTGTTACTGCTTCTGAAGCTACTTCAGCGAGTGCGTGCCCGCGGCGTACACACGCGTTCACTGTGTAATTACAGGCCATTCTTTTAAGTGATTATACCTGCACGTCGGAAAAGCTCTCGAAGTGTAGATAAAAAGTAAGAAGCTAGAACGAGCGCAGGCGCTCACAAATGAGCCCGTTCAGAGGGCATCTTCATTTGCAATGTCCTCTTACTATTATATATAATTATAACATTATTGAATGTACTGCCTTGAATCGATGTGTTTCATATTGCTGATTGACATTATGAACGTGTAACGAGCCGTAGGACAATTATAATAGATCAATTAAAATATTCATATTTTTCATTATGCTTTAGAGCAATGGCTGTAATACTATTCGCGTAATAAGCCTATTGCTCATGAACGCATTATGTCCTCGGGTAACAACAATGGCTTATCTCCGCCATCTTTAGCTTGTACTCGACACTCTTTTATTTAATGGCGAAAACCGTCACCAGAAGAAGTATACTCATGAATTTTCGGCAAATAACACGATAGCTAGTTCTCCCGACTGGAATGGCACTAAAAATATTATTGAACGACACCTAAGCAGACAAGTTAGACATCTGCCAGGCGGACGCCGGTCAAATTTTTTTTAATCGGAGGGAGATTGCTCGCGGAGGAGCTCAGGTGGGTGTCGAGATGCTGCCAGCTTCTAATAATGGGGCAGATGAGAGATCGCGCGTTAGAAGTGTGCAGGTCTCTGTGGTCGGGGCAAGAATTCGGTTGCAGCTTTTGTAAAGCGACCGGAGCCAGGTAGCACTGCTTAAATCTTTCCTCGCTTGTTCGTCCGAGAGGACGGCGCAGCGAGACAACTACAATGGGCTTTGTCAAAGCTTAACCTTAGATAACAACACCCGAGGTCGACGTTGCCTACTTAACTACTTAAACTGGGTGTTTTCGCCTGCCACATCTGTGATAGTCTCACAGGAACGTGATGCCAGCTTTGCAGGCCGTGACCCTTGTCCCAGGCGGTGCGTAGAGTGAATTGTGGTTCCGTGCGATACGCTTCCTCAACAGCGTCCAAGGTTATCGATATGCTCAAATTGCTTGTTATGTAGGCGCCTTTCCTAGGTTGTAGTGCAACTGATGCAGCATATCCCTCTCTACTACCAGCGCTGCCTTTTCCATTGTTTCTACGATACCGGAGTCGTCTTTGCATCGGCGTGGAGCTGTTGCAGATGCAGGCCTTTTGATTTTCTCGTAGGCACTAATAGCCTTGGCCTTCGTTTGTTTGTCTGTTCCTTGTTTGCTAACTTGCCTCGATGTTGTGTTCGCACTTTTATTGGATCGCCTTGGCTTTTGCGGTACTAGCTAGCGAAGGCACGTTGCCCCGCTATCCCAGTGAACGATGAGCCTCCGAGTGTCGTCAAAACTGCTAGAAGCTGGCGTTGATAAGGACACTGGCAGTGCAGCGATTGGTGCTACATTGTGAGCTTCGCCGGCTCTAATTTTATAAATCTTGCCTGCAAATGACAGAAAGTAGGAGCCGACAGCGACAAACATTGGTTTGTCGCTGTCGACTCCTGGCTGGTTTGTTTCTTAACTTGCTCGCTGGATCATGGCAGTGGCGATGGTTCCTGTAGCAATAGCAGTAACGTCTGACTGTTAGCGGTGTAATCATCAACATCACCAGCGCCGTTACGTCCCACTTCACAATAAACAACCTGCCGTATAAATGTTAGTTGCTTGCTGCATACCTGCTTCCTACTTTCCCATTTTATAGACTTCTTCAAACGTCACTTAATGTTTCCTTTTGTTTCTCTTTTCTGCTGTCGCCTTCTTTCTAAGCCTTGTTGCTCAAGAGATATACATAGAGAGGTAAATTCCGCTTGCTTGGCTGACGAATACGCGTCTGGTTTGGGTACTCATATATAGAGCATAACCATGCCACCGTAGCCAACGGCACAGCAATTGGTGTTTCTGATGTTCCTACGTTGGCCAGGGCGTTCCGTTCGTCTAGAAGTCCGTTTGTTCGTGCTGTTCGTGTTCGTGGTCACTACCTGAGATCCCCGTCGAAGTGGAGACGATGCTAGAAAAAGGACTGTCGAAAAGCGCCAGTAGTAAAGGCCACCGGTATGAAAACGGACGAAGACCCCCCTGACAATCGATTCCATAAGCCGGGGTCAACCAAGCAACGATGTCTTTGTCGATGTGGCGCGAAGCAGTGGCAGAAGCTAACGTTCGCATATACCAGGGTGAAGACAGAAGTCTAAACAGAAGATGAGAGGGGGCTGGGCAGAAATCAGAAAAGGCGGAGACACAACGGAAAGACGGTCCAGGCAACAATAAGGCGGCGCAAGTGCAATGTACTGCAGTAAAGGTGCAATATATTTGGAAATGAGTCTACTTAGGGGACAACAGAGGTTTTTGACCATCTTGCTCCCTGCCTCTCTCCTTAGCTGTTTCTTGTTCCTTGGCTTCCTACAGACGCAGAATCTCCTACTATTTCTGCTCCTTGCTAACGCTGCTTTACTTCTGCCTTGCTAGTTGAGTACCTCGTTCGTACATTGGACCTGGGGGGTTAATCTAGCGCCACTTGAGTCTGTTTAGACGTCGCTTTACTCCGGCGCAGCTGGTCAGGCGCGCACGATTCATTGCCCTCTTCGGATATCTAGCTTTAGAAATCTGCTCCATTGGTCCTTGTTTAAACCCCTCTCTGGCCTGAAACCGGATCCGAGAAGGAAGACTTCTCAACGACAAGAAACTACGAAAAGAGGCCAATTGCAGGGTAGTCACAGTGCAAGCAGAAATAGGAAATACCTAAGCGAAAGGGGTTATATGCGCGGAGCACACGGTGCTTCTTCGTCTCTCATTTCAACGTGGACGGTTAGATAGAAGAAGAACGTTAAACGTACACAGGGCGTAAGCACTTGAAATGTCAAAATCTGATTCGGCATTATATTTAAGTGAATGGTGTAGATAATGTGGGCGCCCATTAAGCTTCTTTCTCTCATCAAGCTTCACGGGCGGCAGTGAAGTGTACCCCCTGAGAAACTGCTAACGAACAATGTCACCGGCGAACGATTAGGTCAAAACGAAAAAAAAAAGTCTCTATTTTCACTTCCCCTTACGGTACGAATGTCGGTTAACGCACCTCGCTCAAGTACTCTATTCGAGATAGTATCAATTACTTCGTCGATCCTATCGTTGAAAAACCATGGAGTTGTTATCGGGTCATACAGTCTACTGCGTGCCAATCTGCAAAGTGCAGCACTCGTTAATTCGGGCACCCCAAAGCGAAAATATCAAGTTAGAGCAGAACACCTGTTACTATATCTCGAAACGGAGATGTGAAATTGATTGATAGATGTTAGTATTTCGGTTGTTGTTAGTCTTGTGGCCATCTCATCAATTTAAAAATAGGGTACAACACAGAAATTAAATAGTAAACAGAGTGTATGCTGAATCTCAAGGCTGACCGTGTCAACTATTCCACGGCTATGATCAATAGTCATCAAGAATCTGGTTTCATTTAAATAACTGCATTGAAAATGGATGTCTAGGACTTTCGCCTATTTCCGATCACTGAAGGTATGCTCATAAAAATGACGAGATTCGTCACCGATGGACACCATCCGCTTTCCCGGCCAAGCACAACTGCGTTAGGTAGTAGGGTAATATGGACATTGATATGTATAATATATCGCACTAACATCGCAACGGCTAGAATAATAATAATGGGACACGGCTTTGTTTGCTTTGACTGTGTGTATAAATTTTCTATGATTACCAATGGCATATACATCAGTTTTATGAAAAAATCTAGCAATTTATATTCATTTGAACCGAAGTGACGAGGTTCTGACCGAATCGTTACCTAAAACACCAATGACTCAAGCTTAGCTGCAAGCTTACACGTTATTGTACATGCTGTACAAATGCTTGTTGGGCATTTTCATAATTATTAAAGCTTCAAATGTATTGAATCTGTAGATTTCTCCTATATCTATAATAAAAATCTATGAGTGGAATATAAAATAGACATATCTAACTTCTAATAATAACAATTAAGTTTAATATTTCAAAAAAAGTCTAAAATATACATTTGCTTTAATATGCGAGCACTGAAATAACGAGGTACGTATCTATCGTATTCAGGTATAATTACAGTTTGCAATGGCATAAACTCAATTGTATCGTACTAAAAGCCGGTTAGGTCTGATTTGTCAGTATTATGATTATTAAATTAGGGCTCTCCTCTCTAGTTATGTGCAAATGCAGAAGTTCTCAACAATGTTTTATAAAAATCTCTGTTTTTCTGTACCCTTCTATCAATGGCTCATAATTCTGCGCTGTTTCGGTTACCTATCGATAGATTTCAAAGAGAGCAAGGTCGGCAATGTAGTCGTACTCCTTTTTATAGGTACCCTAATTCACCCCCTGTTCGTGTAACATTAGTTAAAACCCCTGAATCTTCAAGGGTCGGGTAATTTTCACCATTTGTATACACGTTGACTTAGTCTGATGTGATTTTACGCGGTAAAGAGCCACCGTTTACGGACGCTAAGCACGAAATGATTTTTTAAATACAAGAATAACGCTCCCGTAATAAATACACTTTAAGCAATGTCTTAAAACGGTACTCGAAATATAATAAACGAAAAACTCAATGTCTTTTAACAATTGTGGTAAATCATCTATGACAAGAGTTTAACACCAGTGAATATATCAGTATTTCGAATGCTACGATAGCGAGTCGTAATGCCCTGTATGTCATCACAACAATCAACCAGGATATTTTTGAACATTTACGCATACAAGAGCCAATGAGTACGCAGTATGCTTCGCTAGGTTCTCCAGTAGCACAGATGTTCCATGCTATGGCTGCCTGTCGCACAGCCCACCACTTAAGAAGAAAATCCGGTTTCGGCATGAATTGCCAAAGCGTAAAAGTAGCTACGTATTGGTGTGGATGTCGCTTGCACTTGCAAACGTGTACTTCATTGATCATAAACGCCTGCACGTATGTCCATTTAAGCTTTCCCTTCCGCGTCTACTTTATGTGGCCACTGACAAATAAGTTTCGCAAGTGTAAGGTGGAAAGAGGCAGTGATGGTGGGGGCAAACCTGAGTGAAGCCCTACCATTTGCGTCGACACTGGAACAGCTGCGGTGATAGACGGCCATCTCTTGAGCCTATCCCAGTACTGTAACGGAAACCATCGTCGAGATAAAAGAGGCCAAGGCCCTCTGTGTGTATGTGTGTGTCTGCCTGAGCCCAAAGTTGAGCCCCTGAGTCAGGTCGATAAAGGTTCTTTTGCTGGCTGAGACCGCCGCTTTGCCTCCATTGCTTGACATGATTACTATTAATACTATTAGTGCGTCGCCGATACCCGTCTATCGACCTGCTGCTCCGACCTGCGGAAGTATAAGGCAGCACTTGTAGCAGATGAAAGAAAACTGTCATCGGTGCGAGGCGAAAAACTGACGAACACTCGTCCCTGCTTCTCCCGCCCCAACTAAAACCCCCCTGAGCGGCCAATTATCATGGCTTGCAACATTGTAATAGTCTTTCGAATAGGTGTACTCGAACGTGAGCGAATGAGCTCAAGAGGTTTATGCAGGCGCGTTTCCTATCCGGCTCGATTCCGTCGAGCCGAATATGTAGCCTGCTAGTCCGAGATTCTGCCGACAGCCTGGCAGCAGACGGGATAATTTTAGCAAACGGGGCGAAACCGCTAACCCTCTTCTGACTAATTTTGAGGCAACCGCTGAGGGAAAACGGGAAATTCCGAGACGTGTGGAGAAGACCTGTACCCATTTTCACGTCAAGAAAATGCGATGGCAGGAATCAACAGAGGTCCGCGTCCGTTTGCAGAAGCACCGAAAATGAACGGACGGAAGGCCGGAGAAAACGATGGCTTGCGGCATCAACGCCTTGGTTCGGTGAATTAATGTAGCTGCTATCGGCTAGCTCAGGTTCTGCTAGCTAGTAAGTGCTTACCAGCTCACAAGCGAACTCGTGTCTCTGTGTTTTGTTCGGTCACAGTGCCAACTTACATACTTGTTACAACATCTACCCCTGCAAAAACACACATATAAATACAATCGAAGAGACTGACCCTCTATCAATGGAAAAATTACACGTGGCCCACTTCACTGCGTCGTCTAGTTGAAGGGCTTGCAATGGGCGACATTTCGTGTCTGACGAATATTTGCACCTTTGTTAAAGCCGCTGCCTTCTCGCACAGGACTGCTAAAGATGTCAAAAGAATGTCGTACGTGTTAGTGTATAGGATTTTATTTATCCCGAACTAAAATCGATGACGGCTGTCACAGAGGTATGAAAAGGAAAAAGATGACATAGAGGTAGGGAAGTAATCTGGAGAAACTAAACTGACCGCGAGGCATGACCGGGTGACCTTCAATTAAACCTGCATCCACTCACTTTCAGTAGAACTTGTTTTCCAGACACAATATTCTGCGGTCTATACAAACATATACTGCAATGTTAGAATCCTCTAACTAGAAAATGAAGCATCTACGATTCTCTCAGGTAAAACATTGAATAGCGTGATTTGGGTCGGTACTATGTGTTAGTCACACGAATACTATAAAATGGTCATGCAATGAAAATAAGTTCAGTACGTACTGCAAGTTCGATTGCGGTACTCAAGCGGTCAGCGCAGTGAAAACATACACATATACTAGTGTAAATCGCTTAACAAAAATAGAGTATAGAGCGAAATAAACAGGCTGTATCTAGTGTGTAGTGGTATATCTGGTAAAAGCGGCAATCGAGTACATTTCGTAATAGACGCAATTACTAAGCGGTATGCTGGTGACCATCATCACTCAGCCTGTTTCGGGTTAGTCGATAACAGAAGGAATCGATTTCTGAGATACGTGTTGTTTACACTTCCGATATGGCTGGCTCCTGTGTAATCCAGATAATCTGTACAAAAGCTAGCTTACAGTTATAAGAAAAGTAACTGTTCCAAAGTGACCGACACACCGAGAACATGTCTATAAGCAGGAAGTCATAATTTCCCATAGGTCAACGAAGGTACAGTGTGAAGTTCGTAGCTAATTGCTTAAAAACATGCAGTATAAAGTACACATAGGGAAAATAACATCGAAATTAGGTGAACGCATCGAAGCTGCCATAGAAAATGGACGCCTTCACTCGTGAAAAACCTGAATATTGAATGAGAGTGAATATACACACGTACGTTGCCTTTCTGTATGTGCGCACGCCTGTTCCGTGTCAAATTATTTGTTGCAAGCAATGCGTTACGCACAATTCGGCGAAGGTCGTAAATCGAGCACGAGAAACGTTCCCGGAGCTTTGCGTATGTATATGAGGGGATCACTAGATGCCAGTCGGCAAGAACCTGGGGCATGCTAGGGTAAGCTTCGAGTAGGGGATCGGACGGAGACGGAGTTAGTGAAGCAATTTAATGTTTAGATGGCGCGCAGGAAATATTCAATCTTGTTTGTTGTACTGAAGCTGAATGTTCTGTCTGATCCGGATACCGAATAGATATTTGTCTATCTGGACAAGTGCCATAATTTATAGGCAATTTTGAAGAACTTTAACGTTCCTTCGTAGTGCAGGAAAAGCATGCTTTTTGAAAGTTGAACTTTATTTTCTAGTACAGAACGTGCATGTTCTATACAATATGTTTTATAGATACAGTAACGTTTTGAAGCATCCGAAATGTCTGCGTGCTGTGTTATTTGTTTGCCACTTCTAAGCACATCATTGTCAATATCTATAAACAATCTCCGCGAAATATATGTAAAAATGTAGCAGACTTCGGCACTTTGTTTTTGAGGGACGGCCCATCGTTGTTCCTCTTCTCGTAAGGAACGGTTTGCGTTGCAGAGTGACTGGGTGGCTATGTAAGCAAAGGACAAAGTAGACGTGGATGGGAGGAACTTCCAAAACAGGAAATTAAAGACCCTCCAGCGTATGCAAGCCAAAATATACCCCTGTGGCAACTAAGGACGTCTAGGGATACACGCAGTGCGTCTAAAGTTTGAAGTTTTATATCCACTACTGTAATCTAGAATTGCTTTAGACAGCTGGCTCTCAACTCGAAACAATGTAACTGCTACGTCTAATTTCGAACCTGGACCACTTTGTATCTGCTCAATTTTAATAGGCAGACATGTTGTTACTACGGCATCACGAAGACGCTGTGCGTCCATCCATGAATAAGCTAATCATGCATTCACTGCTAGCAGAATACGAAATACGTCGGGTGCTATTGGTTATAACAGTTAATATGGAACTGTGCAAGCTGGACGTACATAGGAAAACAACTACGTTGTTGGAAAGGGCAGCTTAAACTTCAAGGAAATGATTTCAATAAAAAACGTGGTTTTCACGATTAACCTTTGTGCATACATAATTTACAGAACATTTACTAATTTCATGCTTTACAAAAGATGAGAAGCTTCAGACGAATAAAGGTGAGTTCAAGGTGACACCTGTAAGTGTGGTAAAAAGCAGTACTTAAATAAAAAGACTATATCAACCCTTAAAGCCATTTGCCGCGCATAAGAGAGGCCGTTATTCTCGCTAGGTTATCGGGGACAAGATGCTACGATAGACACATTGGACTAGCGTATATATATATACGCTAGTCCACTGATATAAGTATAGATTTGTGCTTCTAAAAACGCAATTATATAGTATGAAATTTCGAACTAGGGATTTTTTTATTTCGAGATTGATGTGCCTCTACGAAGACCCTGCCCAAGAATGATACTGCAGCTTAAGACACTGCATGCCAACTGAGGCACGATATCTCGTGCAGATACCTGTTTCTTGCGGGGAATTATGGATTCTTCAATATAATCATCATTAACCGCAAATACTTTTTCAATTTGGGACCTAAACCAGACTTTATTAGTCATTTTCGATTAATATTCTGTTTTAAAGCGCAGGTAACTATTTAGTAGTAACTGTGCGTAGTAGATTTTGGGTTGACAGCAGGCCAAAACCCCCCAAAAGTACAAGAGATCAAAGCCCCCAAAATGTTTAAATGGAGGCAACAAAGCGGAAAAGGAGTAATCGTTGATGCTTATCTGGAGGACCCGGTCGGTATTTATATTCTTCTATATCTAAACTGCTTCTTAGTTCCTGTATCGAAATGTATGTTATAGAAGTTCCAGGAACACGTACTATTCTTCGCTGTGACAACTGTGCTATTTGATTTTACAAAGCATGAGCCTTCCTCATGTACCAAGAGTAGTGGGTAAACGCATACTTACCACGACAAACAGTTCAATGAAGTTTACCCAGACTTAAATGCTGCACCCTGTATATATATACTTATTATATACACAAATATTTTGTTTTTTAAATCATATCCTAATTATAGTAGTCAAATTTACCTGGCTAACTTCAACTTATTGGGATTCCATACGCATAGCAGTCGTTCTAGAAGCTCAAGGGCCAGTTCAGAATATTCACCTATGAAGTTAACTGTAAAACATTTACAAATCCATTGTCTACATCGACTTCTGGACAAGATATTCTATTTAAACGCTACGCCAACCTTCAAGCATTAAGAGCAGCATGTATGAATATTTTCTCTCAAGGAGGTAAATTCCTTTAGATGTTTTTTCATCATGCCCCCGTGGAATATTGCTCTCCACGGTAGCATCAGCCTTTTAAGACTATTGGGTTGTACTCTTAACCCTATACCATCTATATAACCAGAATTTATTGTTTGTCGAGCCTGTAAAGCAGCAAAATGATGCTCTTCCGATAGCTCTTATAAATATGTTGTAGTTAATCTTTATGTTTTATTATTTGTGTTGGTAGACAGTTATTACTACCGAATACATATTACGAAATTTGGCTTGTTTCCCGTCCAATTCGGGTCTCAACAGGACGCGATCAAGTACAGCTGGTGATAAGACCGGCCCAAACCCTTTTCGATTTCCGACCCTATCCCGATTGAAGCTTGTCACAAATTGATACTTGTTCGTTGTTTCATCAAAAGAGGAGCAGGTGGCGTATGCTTAAAGCCCTGATGCTTGTCGAAAGGTTCATTAGTGTATCACAAGAGTATAAATGTATATATACTCAATGATGAGTTATTGCATTAAGAACAAACGCGTGGATATACAACATACAGGGATAAGAAAAATGTCATACGGTGCTCTCACGATCGTTCTCCTCTTTAGCAAAATTGATTTACCTTCTTTTGTCTCTTGTTTTCCTAAGCTGCTTCAGGGACTGTTTAATGCCAAATGGTTTCATCAATATAGACATCTTTTTTACTAATAAACATGTGTGGTGCTAGTAAGTACTAAACTTATCACACAAAGTAAAGTGTTTCAAAAGGATGTCAATCAAATACCGCGTATGATTAATATACTATGACACAACCGTTGTATGATTTTGTAAGACTTGATCATATCCTTGAATTATCGAAATTTACGGGACTTAAGATGCATTTGATTCCTACAGAATTTGTTAAAGTACTCCAAGAAGACGTGTTATCGTCGTGTGACAGAGCTCAAATCAGTGACTGTGTTTTTTCAATTAGAGCGCTTCGTCCAAGACGCTGATAAACTCTTTGAAGCATTTTCTAACTCATATGGATGGTAATTGACGGTGGGCAAAAGTTATTCATAAAGGACGTTTTCGAGACTAATTCCAGTCTATAATCTTCATAAAAAGAAAACACAGAAAAGCACTTTCATTCATACTACATTTGCCTATCAAGTACGGTTTTATCCTTCGAACACTGCATACAATATTTTGTCACTCTTTATCGTGTGAGATACACACACTGGCAAGCGATTTGCGCGCGCAAAGCTGATCGGCTCTCTTGAAGGCAAACTTCGAATATGCGTATGTATTTAGGTAAGTGCGAATATTTGTGCATTCAAATATGCATGAGTTATACGTGCGCATAAGTGTTTTTGACATGCGCGGTGGGGCCTTTACACGGGAGTTCTGTTTTTCAGGGATTTCCGGCACCGACGCTGACCAGGACGATTTTGTCTAGTTTAGATCAGGAGTGCCTATCGCCGCCTGCAGCATGCAGCAATGGCGAATCAAGGAAAGCAAGGCGTCCTTCTAGTTTTACCACTGTTGAAGGCACTGCTGTCATGACTCCGTGCTGCAACGAAAAGCATATTCTGCAGCAGCTAACCCTTAAATACCATCAGGAAGCGTTGTCTTCACATAAATCCTAGGCGCCCTTGCCCTATCCCCTTTTGCACCGTCGGGCGTTTTGGTTGTATAGCTCAAGCTGCCTTTTTCTCTGTTCTTCTGCTACGGGCGGACGACTCTAACGAAAAAAGACGAAGTTGAAAAAATGAGTAGAATGAACGGTTGCCCAAAAAAAGAGTAGCTTATTGCCGTAATGTTCAGGCCGCAACGGCATCGACAGCATAGATATAGACAGTGGCACCGTGGATAACGGAGCAACTATTCAGCCTTGCCACGTCTGGTTTGACTCGTTTCGCTTCTACCCCCTAAGCCAAAAAGTAAGTGACCGAGCGATCTTGCACTGGCCCCAAGCACCGGGAAGCGCAGCCGCTGCTGCATCCACTGTCGCCCTTCAACGGAAAAGATATTAAAGTAATGGCAGCAATTCTTTTCGTTCCTCGTTTCCTCATTATCATCGTCTTCGTCTGGCACCTTCTCTTCCTGAGTCCTTTTCCCCTTGTTCTTCGTTTTGTTCCGGTGTTTGGCATCTTGGTCTCTCTTGAGTCCCTTTCCTCTATTTCTCCGCTCAGTTTTTCAATGTTCGCTTTGAATTTCTTGGTCCTGCTCCCGCTTTGGCCCTGCCCCATACGCTGTCCATCCGTTCTGCGACAAACAGGCCAGTCTTTCCCTTACAGAGTTCGCTTTTTCTCAAGGATAGGCACTAACCAAACCCGGACCGAATCGGCTCTGTTTTTGCAAAGTTCCTGGCCCCCTTCCGAGGGTCGCTCCCTTAGGACCGATGGTCGCTTGAAGCGGAAAATCCATAATTTTTGATCAATAACTCCCCGTGTCTGCGTCTCTACGGTTGGGTGTTGCTGCGCTATGCAATCCCGAATTACCAACCTGACAGCAGTCAGGGCCACTAGGTCGATAGTGCAAGAATCATTTTAGTCGTATTAATTGATACCTATTATGTTAAATAGTGTTTCCTCTAACAGCTAGCTAGATAGCGCTAGAAAGATTAGAAATTTAATCTTCATAAAAAGAGGCAACAAAAATCAGCTTAGCATACCCGACCTCTGATAATGATCCTAACTGGAATAATATCTAACAAAAACAAACTACTAGAAAAAGGAAAAATAAATACAATCGGCCGGGCTATCGCATAGAGACTCGTGTAAGCCTTCTCGATGGTAACATACCTGTGAGGGTCTTCTAACCTTTAACACGATGGTGATGGATATTCAATACATTAAAGAAGAGGAATTTAAGGACTCAACGGAAGTGAAGGTAATTGACCTATGAGATGGAGAAATAGCATAATGTTAGCTAAGGCTCGTTCAAATTCACGCTTGGCGTCTACCGCATATACCAAATGCATACATCTTAGTGTGTTGTTCATTTTAGACAACTTGTTTAACAATGAATATGCATGTTGAAATATGCAGAAAGCGCATCCTCTTGTTGTAAAATCATCGTTAAACAATTGTATATATATATATATATATATAGATAGGAATAAGTTGTTTCTAAGACTGTTACTAAATAAAAGTAAACGTTTAGAGAGCATCTTTTGCGTATGCCGGAAGTACCATTCCTTCGACATAACCACCATTTCTGAGGTTATATCTTCGATTCGGAAACCTAAACTACTCTCTAGTATTTTTTAAAATGTTCTTTGATATGCCGTATCGTAATGCTCTATCATACTTTAGAAGAGGTCGCGTACTAAGTGCTAACAATAGACGTAAACTCATCAAAAAATGGTTGAAATATGCTACATGCTAAAAAATGTTTACCCGATAGCAAGTCAAAGGTCCCAATGAAAATGCAAAAGTTCTAGATGGCCAATAAGTACAAAAGGAAAAAACGGCGCAAATACTCTAACTCGTATGGAGGATATTCTACTTTTCAAAACAGGTGCTAGTATTTATACTAAAGATTCAGGTATACTGAACCTTTTTTTCCGGCTGTTTTGACGAATTTTTAAACCCTTCAAATCTAACCTTTATTGACAACCTTCTTACTTGCTTTTTCGAAATCTTCCTCGGTTTTCTCATTTCGGATAGAATTAAGCTTATCGTCTTAATAGAGGTTTGTTGCGCATGAACATATTGAATAATAGGCAATGTTCGCTTTAATTTTGGAAACATACACCGATTTACTGGTTTCTTACAGGAGGAACTAGCCATTTTTTGGTATCAGTATAGAAACTGAGCGTATTCTGAGAACGACAAGCAGCTTACTCAAATTTATCTAGATTTCAATGTTTTACTTTGTATGTATACGGCTCAACTGTTTCATGCTGCAACTTCAGAAAATGTTTCTTTTATCTAATTTTTGTCTTATATTGTAATTAGTTCCGGTAAAACTCGACTTCCAAGCTAAATTATCTATTACTTAGAACATCTAATGCTTATTACTGATAAAAACGTCACAACTTTTAAGTCACGTCTCCTGCGGTTAAAGCCAACGGAAAGGTCGCTGTAGCTGTTCGATGTCGCGATGATCAACGCAATCTGCTTTGCACAGTTTGGATGTACTCAACTGCTCTTCTTATCAAATCATTGTTCATCTTCGCAACGGTTACTTTGGATGAGCAGACCTCCTCATTATAGATGATGATGATAATAATAATGTTTAGTATTGTTATTATTATGTTACGGCATATATATATATACATAAAGCATCAAATAAAGTATAACTCCTTAACTTGTACTTACTTATAACTAACGGACTAAAAGCGAACACTAAGCTAATGTTATTTTACTAAAGGATGCCAATTTCGTTACTCGGTTCAGAGCAAGCAGGTATCATATAAGTCTCGTAATAGATTACCTGCGAAGACCATTCAAATCAGGTGTTGGGAAATTTGCCCTCCAGCACGATGCTCTCAAGATTTACGGAATCTCCGAGGCAGCTTCATATCCATAGGTATCCATATCTAAGATCGAAAGACCTAAAGCTCAATTTGTAGAACATTTTAGGAAGCTGGTACGGACTCTAATTGGGATCGTACTATCTGTGATCTGGAAAGCCAGTAAGCTGAATATAGGCCATTAACTGTTATAGCTTTGCAGTTGCAATCTCGATTGTTAATTTCAGTTTACAATTACCCTTCCGCATGTTCACTCGAGGGATCAAATAGAACGCACTATTTCTGAGACGCACACGAGTCAAAATTTTGATGAAAAACTAACCCTTGGATATTTTAGTAGTGAGTAATAGCATAACCACTAGGTGGGCCACTAGTACATTTCAGGCATACATAAAATTGGTCTATTACTAACTTGACGGAACCACTGAGGGAGCTAGCATATCAGGTTAATTCGGCCTAAGAAAACGTCTAGTTCAAGTTAACTCAGACATCGTATTTTCGTACCTGTTCTGTCGCAAGCTTGATTACCTCCAAAGAAATTTCATTGGCCATATTAACGTCACGCATCATTCAGTTAGTTCACGAGATCCTTGAAATTTGCCCCACTCTCCTGATACCCACGATGACAAATCATGTCCAGCCGTGACTATGTTTTATATGAGCATTTTCGGTGTTATTAGTTGACCTTATACATTGTCGCAATCCCTTTGCACTTTTCGAAAAAAAGAAGTTTCTGGATGTGCCAGTATCAGGCTTAAGCCTGATTTCACATTGCACCGTAAAATTTCATATGGACCTATAGTAGACGAATGGGCTCCAGTGCAAGACGGGTCAGGCCATAAAGGGCGTTAACTAAGTAAACAGCCTGATCGAGAAAGCGATGGGCTAAAGGACAAGCGGAGGAGGGCATTTTTCAATTGCACGTCTTTCTTCTCACCCCTGTTCTATCGTACAACTCTCAACCGCGTAGAGACATCGACGCCAGACAAAATTGCAAATAAAGTGCCTTCCCATTGTTGGACGAAGCAAAGGGTGGAAGGGGCAGCAAGCATGCAGGACCTAAAAAACCTGCACAAGGCGGGGCTGAAAAAATGCAAATAGTATTGTGTAGTTCTGACGTAGTAGTAGTTATGACGTCAACAGCGGAAAAAAAATAGTAGGTCAGGCGCCCACTTATTGACGGATAAAGCGTGAGAAATAAGGAGTGGCAAGAGTGGAAGAATTTAAAGAACCTTGTTAAGCCGGGTTTAGACAAGGTACGGATTTATTGAGCGGGCTAGAGATCATTTGCGGTTTATAAAGCAATAGCTAGGTCGGCCTCTGTAAGTGAGTGCCGGGTTGCCGGGTTGTCCAGCGGATACCACATCACCTAGAATTAAGCGTTTCCTATTTTTTGTAATTGAGTGAAAGATCGTTGATGATATCCAGTTCAAGTCTAGATATGCTTATTGGTAACTCTGCTTCTTTGATATATTTTATTAATTAAAATCATGGTGCGATTCGATTTCAGTTTAAGATAAAGCACCTATCTTATTGCTATTAAAAAAACAAACGTTCTAGTAACTAACGTAATTCTACAAATAGTATGGACGTGGACATAACATGTTGGCCTAGGGCGTATTTATGACCTAATACAATCTGTACTTATCTTCTTTTTTATAGCATAATAGAGTTATCTTGATTTGGGGTCGATTTATTTTGGCGAACATGACTGACCCGGCGTTACAATTTCCGTTCCAGAATGTGAGGTTGCTCCTTTGATAACGGATTGATCATTGCTCTTAGCTCGGGAAACTCTGACAACGTACCTATAGTGGCTGGGTCGACGGCGAAGTTGTATCGCTGTCGCTCGACGTGTGTCGGTAATATGACATCTGTAGTATATCGCTAGCTGTTTTTCCAAAACGACCGTTTTTTGACCGGGCAGTGTAATAGAGCAGCTATTAAGGGTTATGTGGGGCGATCAATCTGTCACCGATGTCGTTTCCACTATCACAGGCGTCATCAAAACGTTTCTAATGTAGCTTTACCGATTGAAGTGGCAGCAAAGCATATCTGATGAGCAATGTTTACTCGTCTGCTATATATGAAAATCGTCTCGTACTATCAAGTGAGGCTACCAGCCATGTTGAATTCTATTTTGTGTCGCTGACGCCAGCGGCGAGATGAGAATGCTGGTGCAAATGTGATCCGCCTCGACTGTTCCACATGCCATGTAGCGAAACGTATTGAAGTTATTGACAACCAATCGTATCTTATGTAGAGTGTCGCCATGTTTTGATATCCGACATGTTTGATTTAGCCGACGACAAGCAGTCTTCTACATAGAGACGACATGCCCTGAATGCCGAAGGCATTCAGGTCGGAAAGTGCGCTGAATGGATGAAAGGAAGTGGTAGGCATCCTTAAGCAATCTCCTTCCGATTGGATTATGCTGGTATCCATCCGATCATACTTATATATATATATATATATAATACACCGCACGGAGCGGTTACTAACAAGTTTGTGTGGAGGAGGCTGGTGCTCTGGTTGACTGAGACAAAAGACTGCGTATTCATAATAATAATAATAATAATAGTAGTATAAATGCTTACTGGCAAAAAACATCGTCCTTGTTAACAACATTCGGCCACTGTCTTCAACGATTAGGAAAAAAGCTTTTTTTTTTTAAATATTCCATCAAAATATAGCTAACTTCACGTGCGATAATTTCCCTGTAGACATCCACAAGGAATTGTAAAATGTATCAGAAATATTATGTATTTTTTGCCTATCATATGGACAAAAAGTATGCGTTTTTACATGCGCATTATTCCTAGTATATTTCAAAATATCCATGGAAAAATTGCAGCTGTCGGAACTTTATTTTCTAATATTTCTACTTCTATGGAGAAATATGAGTAGGAAACGAGATGTGATGAAAATATACTTAGCAAAATGTAGGTGAACACGTACTAGTTTTTAAATAAACATAAGAACGCAATAACAAGTGGCACTTACAAAAGATATATAATATTCAAGTGAACTTAACATGCCAGTCAATTCTATCTTATAGAGAAGTCAGGCTGCCAGTGGGCCTGCATAGATACGTACACGGAATTACCAGCCAGGTAACGCATTGCTTATCCAGTCAGCACACATTGGGAGCTGCGAGCGAACGAGTTTAAACCGCAGCCTGCTCAGACTGCAGTTTATGTAAAAATGCTGCGGACGTTGGTACCGTACACGATATGGAAACACATACGGCAAAAACAGCATTAGCGTAAATATTTGCTTCAAAAAGTCCCGGCTTCTCATGCAGGAAAATACTGAATCTCTCTTCATCGAGCGATATTAAGCATGTATATACGATACAATGAGAAGAACTTCGGATGGGCATATTGACATTTTCCTCAGAGAGAATAGTCTGCTAAGTAATCCCTTAAGCAGACATCTAATGACGGCGAGACTTACTCAACTTCAACTGGACAGCAAGCTTCTTTAGAAGAGTTAGTTCTGTCTCGTCTCGTCGATTACGTAGAGTTTGTTAAGACAGCTATTGTTACATATGTAGCAATATCTGACAAGTGCTTTTGATTAGTTGCCGTAAGTAAAGTATCACAGTTGGTTAGAGATTATTATTGATTTCGGTAAAGATATGGAGAACATATACATATTTACCAGTCTTTAGTTCGCAGTATATGCTGTTATTGCTTCTGTGTGCATGTTTTGATAACTTTTAAGTTCGGCCTTATAAGTGACTGTTAGAATAGTAAACTCGCCCTTGTGCCCGCCTTATATGCTTGATTCAACTGATCGGGAGGAAGTTGAGGGTGAGTAGCGCGGTAAATTCTGACAACAATGCCAACTGACCACCATTGTACTCTGATGACGATATTAGCAACGTTCAGTTTTTCACGTTGCCAGACTCTGCGAATCTAACTGACAGGGGTAGAAGACGGACGAGACAATAGTATACGGCGGGCAATAACGCTTCACGTTGGAGCAGTATTGAAGGATAGGTGTCGCGTCTGAAGCCAAAAACGTAAATTATGCGCGTCTACTATAGCAAAGATGGACAATGATCGTGCATAACATATTGTAAAATCTTTGTTGATTTTTTCTAGTAGACACAAACCGGAAATATTTAATTAACGGATGTTACTTGATTACTGCTTATATGGAAACAAAACATGACCGAAAAACTGTTTAAGCGTTGCAGCATTTGATGATCAGCTAAGTTAATTTGCAAGTCGCGTTGGCCGGTTAATCTTATAGACTCAATCAACAGGATCCCATGTCATGTCATAGCAAAATATCTATTATATATGAATATGTTTCTATCTGTTTTCATACAATTTTCCAATTAGAAAGAAGAAATAAGTTACGATAGATTTCCAATTAAGTGGATTATAGCTTCATGTCTTAAAACTGTCGTTACTAATTCTGTCCTTATGACACTTGTTTGGCCCTTATAAAAAAACAGTGTCTGATACATTGGGAAACCCCAGAAGCACTTAGCCAAGGCAGGCATAGGACAGCCACAACTCACTGAGAGCAAATGGGAGATCAGATGACCGGGGGAAATGCTACAAATTACAATGGTAAGCTTAGGAAGGAAAAAAGACACATTGGCACCCTTAATGTATTCATCATTCGCTGGGGTAGTATCGATAGGACCATTTGACGCCCCTCGGGACGGGCCCTTGATTAATCTCGATAGCTACTATGCTGCCCAAAGACAATCGTAATCGATCGAGGTGGCTAGAGTTACAATAATGGACAATCGACTTCCTTGCCGAATATGCTGTATCGGCGATACCAAACAGATACGTGCGTAATAAATAAGCTCAAATTGTCGCCAAGGCTATCATTTATTACGCGAGTGAATTCGACTGCCTTTTTTTACCATATTGCAGATACTGATGCACGTGACAACACAAAATTTCGTATTCTGTAATAATCATTTTCTAATTACCCCTTCAAAAAATTCTTACGTTACAGCCTTAAAAATAAACCGTCGCAGAGAAAAAAAATTCAATGGGGTTTTTTTTTCTGTAACGGCTTAACTTCCAATTAGTTAGCCGAGTAAAACATACTAGAAGTACAGTATCGAAGAGTTGACTCTCTCAGTTTCGCTTGTAGCTTTTACTACTATTGTCGTTACTGATGCTAGAACGGGCTGCAGAAAATTTTACCGCGACGATGAAAGGAGCTGTGTGAATTGGCCTGGTGGACTACTTTCAAGCCTCAGTGCTCATGACTCTTGTTACGGATGGTGTGGGAGCAAAAGACCGTCCAGACGGTAAATGAGGAGGTGGAGGGCAAACACTTGCCGAGTCGCTTAAGCCAGAACCTGCCCGGACTCAAAATTTCGGCTGGAAGAGTCGGGCGTGCAACGGATGTTGACGGACATCAGAAGAGGAAAAAAGGAGCCAAAGCATTGGAAAGCCATTTGCAGGCCAAGTTTACCTTCATGGGCAGACCCTGTTGGGCCACCCGTATCGGGTGGGCAGTCAGAGTTGCTCATCAGTCAGCTGGCCATGGATCGGTCGAGGGTGTGTGTGTGGGGGGGGGGGGGGGGGGGGTCACGGTTCAATAATGACCACGGCCAGCTTGCCTTCCATTACCGTCCCCTCGATGTGCAAAACTCTAAGTATATATCTCGTTCAAACGCTACGCTGTTTATAGTACAATATATCTGTCTAAACGATTCAGCACAAATCATCATCATCATTATTATCAGGGGCAGCGAATAACGATTCTTTATACCAGCAGCAATGGCAAGAAATCGTTAGTAACACCAAGCAATTGCAGACTATTTAACTATCAGAGCGGGTCTGCTCTACGCGTACACGGCGGTAAGGGCATTGGCCGTAAAATACTCGCGACTAAAAGTACGAACAGCTGCAAGCTAAATCAATGAGAAATAATTCGGTTTTTGCTCGTTCCTCTTTCAGGCTTTGTCTTTCTGTCGTCTTTTTCGGCCCGGAGTATCGACAAAGGCCCAAACCACTTCAGCAATTGGATGTATGCATTTTACGCGGTTATCTGGTCCCCGGCTCGTTCGTTCACATCGACAAACGGGCGGCCTTAATGATGCCCCTCGTTTTCGATGTTGTTCTTTGTTGGCAAGGGCGGCTGGCCGACCGACTGCCTGATGACGATAGTGCTGACACTGGGATGCAAACGGCCGCGAGCCAGCGAGTCAGGCTTGCTGCTGTGTGCCGGCAAATAGCAGCGGCAAGAACAGGAAGGAAACAGCGTGGCAGTCAGACGACAGATAAGAAGAGAACGAAAAAGAAGAAGCAGAACAGAGAGCCCGATGAGAAACGTTTTACTTCGCCACACTTGTATGTAGGACTAACTTGTGCCGTGTACACTGTACCTGCACTTGGCTGGACCTGGTACGGGCTTCGAGAAACGTTAGTTCTGTTCTTCATTGTGGCGGCTTCATTGCTACGACCCGGAGAGTGATGCGAAGCTCGGTTCTTCAGACTTTGCCGGACACCAGCTCTATACAGACACCATCGAAACGACACCCATAAATCTACCGTTGCTGTCAGTCCCTCTGTCGACGACCGCTTCGAGCTGCGTTTGTCGGTGCTGCTACTGCTGCTACTTTGCTGTGCGGCCATCACTCGACGAACAGAGGCTGTAACGTCAACAGCACCAGCAGCGTCAGCAGCAGTGTAATCAAAAGCCTTCTCCTTCCTCTTCCGAACGAGAACTAAAACAGGATCGCGCAAGTAAGAGAGAAGGAGAGTAACGACGGCAACGTAGCAGCCTCTATATGTCCGATAGTCTCAAGAGCAACAGCAGCACCGGATTCCCTGGGGTCCCTTTCCACGAGTTTTCCCCAGTTTGCTCTGTTTGATAGCATCATATCCACGACCCACCGCTCTCCTATGCCTTGGGCGATTTGTAACGTCCACTGTAGGGTCTCCTTCTGACAGTCATCCGATGCCGACCCTTGCAGACCGCTGCCACCCACCCTTCTCACTTTCCTATATTTTGCGAAGCGCGACACAGCAGTAGTCGCTGATAGACCCCTGGTCCTGCCGCTCGCATCAAATACGAAGTGAGGAAAAGAAAAAGAAAGCGAAACTTGAGCTGCCACTACGCCTCTTGCGCGACTTTAGATCGTGCGGCAGAATCGCAGCTGTGCTCCGATTTTGGCTTGCTCTCGTCGTTGCCTGCAAAAGACTTGATCTGGCTGAACAACTGACGAGGACAAGCCTAGATGGAGCAGGCAAGCCAAACCAAGCTCCAACTGCCATAGAAACGGAGACGTCCGGTTCAGCTAGTGAAGAAAGGACCTAAGAAAAAAGAAGTGCAAGGATGCCTTGTGTGTCTATTCGGCTGGTAGACGAGTAGGTTACCGCTGCCTTGTATACAGTATAAGAACTATACTTGAGAACAGGACGAGAAGTATTCCGACCGATGCATAGAATCGACGGAAGATAACCGTCGCGTGGCGTAAGGTAAATCTTCGGCAAACATCGCTAATGTCAGATCTCCATGAACACGCGAAGGAAATGTCCAAGTTGAATCTGCACTATAACCGACTACCTTTTGTAAGCACGCAACATGGCAGAGTGACTAGACCGATGCGCATACGCGTGATTCATACCGACCACTCCAGGTTGGAAAGGCTCCGTTGCAAAAAGAAATGAATGTGTGAGATATATCTCGTCAAATGTGACACGCAAAGCCCAAAAATCTGCGAGGGGGAAGGAAGAAAGAGAAAAATAGATCTCTGAATTGGTACGTAATAAGTTTGTCCCGATGACTTCGCCTATACGCCGTATTCAACTAGAAGCCATATACAGTTTCTATTGCCAGCACAAAGGCAATGTAGGCGAAAAGAGTTGGGCAGAAGGGATGTTGGGCATAGTGTACTACACAAATGAATGGCCTGCAAGAGGTGAGAACTGTTCTTTGGGCAGAAGAAACGAAGCAGCTTTAAGCTCGAGAGGTAGTCTGCAAACTCTAATGGGTCTCGGCGAACCTCGCGGTCAGCGTAGCTGCATCGTGTTGTTTGCAGACGCAGGAGACACTTTTGTTGGCTTGGTTAGTCTTTGCAATTGATGCAAGACTCCACTCTAGAGTCAAGTTCAACTTCTCCGAGGACCTATATGACGAAGTCTCCGATGTCAGAGTTATGTCACTCGTCCGTACCTCAATGTTGACTGCATCGGATCGAGTTAGGTGTTTACCTTTACATTTATTTGATAGTAGGTCTATGCATGGGCATATTTTCCCCAGGAACAGCGCTACACGTAGCTGTGTTACTAGGGGGGATTTCGATGCCTTCAGTAACAGTTGGGTTCGATCATTCCTTCCTCCTTGCCTCTCCGTTTACCTACAAATGCAGCCTCTTTATCTAAGGCTGCTAAGTAGTACCGGTAACAGAAGCACGAGCCGATAGGCCTCAATCATATTATTACCATCATCGTACATATTTACGCCGCCATCGCCGGAACGACAGAGGCAAAAAATATTTCCTTCCCAGGAACCTCTTCCTATTCCACCGTATCTGCTGCACCGATCGAAAGCAGCAGTGCATTGAGGGGAAAGACAGACTGACCGGCCAACAAGTTGGGTTTTAGCCTGTATCCGTGTTGGCATCCCATTGCTGCTGCTCTTACCACTAGTAACGTTATTTTTGACAGCGCAGTTCGTATAGGCTAGACGTTAGATACATAATGTCAAGTCGATTACTCATAGAACAAGCATGGGTGGCTGACCGCGTGATCGAAGCTTTTACGACCAGCTGCAACTATCGCCGCTGCCGTTGTTGTCACTCCCTTCACCTCCAATTACACGGCCAATATAATAATGATGGTAATGGCAGCTGAGTGCTACTCGAGAATTGGCCCGTAAAGGCTGTCTGGTTTCTAGGTGTCCATGACATGTACGTCCACTTCACGTTGCTCGTTTAGTTGACGCCGAAACGGTATGGCACTTCCAGGTTTGTTCATTTGTTGATTGTTCGCTTGTCGCGGTATCTGTTGCAGTTTCGCTGTAGCACAGCCTTCACCAGCTGATAACCCCCGCTAGCCATGAAGTCCGACCGCGATATTCGTGCCCGTTTGTGTGTCGTGTCTCTGTATACTATGTCATCCATGTGCACCCTGTTTTCATGCGTTAGGCCGCGTGTGAGTGTTACTCATGATCGTGATTTTGAGGATTACCCTTCCACGCTGTGGGACCCTCTCTGCTTCGTTTTACGCCTGTTTGACGCAGAATACCTCAACTCAGCAGCATGGCCCTTTGTCGTTCTTTCTCTCGCGTGCTCCTTCTCTGTGGGTCCTATCGAGCGTGTAGGACCCAACTTCGTCCGCTCGTTCCCGCATTGCCGTACGTTACTGCGGCTGCTGTCGTGGCTCTACGCAGCATTGACTTGCCGGCTCCCAATGTGGTGTTCATCATCATTAGCAGCGTCATCGGCAGAGTCGTCGCCACGAGATCACTTTCGTCGTGGGCTGTAAACGAAGCTTTTGTTGGCGGGCTACCGTCGCTCAGATCGGTATGGCGATGCAGTTTATTAAGTGCAGTACAATGCACAGTGTGCGTACAATATATCGAGGCGTTTGCCAGAGAGAAACGAAAACTGTGTAGAGCTAAGGCCCGAACAGTCCTCTTTCTTCTATTTTTTTGTTAGGCCCTCCCCCATCCGCAGATATCGGACCGGCTAGATCAAGCGGGAGATGAATATGAACACGCGTATATAGGCGTATGCAAAATAACAAGGGCACGTGTCCATTTAAGCGTATGATTTCGTAAAGTAGCGACACGATACGTGGACGCATCGAACAACACATAGAATTCGCTAGCAGCACAGGCCAATGAACACATGTAGGCACTCCGCGAAGTATTCTCCCTCCGAGTGATTGCGCACAACATAAATAATTAATAAATAATAAAAGAAACCGGCTAGCAAGACAAACAAGCCCCTGTATAACATGTAATTATATAACATCGCGTGACCCTTGAACATAGGAACGACATTACCGATAAGGTACAGCGAGCGCATGGCATGGACGCAACAAATTTTCAACAATAGTCACAGTCTTGGCTGTCCAAACACTCTACAAGCTGTTGAGCAACACCAAAATAACAGCGAATGTTAAACTTGGAAATGATCGATAGTGCGAGTGAAACTCAGTGATGAAATGAGAAGAAGCGGTTTAGCGGATAGCGTAGATTAAAATGGATAGTGCTCTCGGTAGAGAGCCTAGTCACTGATGGCATCGTCTACCATGCTGGGTTTCGTCATTGCGTTCGTACACAGTGAACTCGACCCGTGGTACACTTCCTTTGCTGTTCTCAACCCCAACACAGCCACACCCGTAAGTCTTTTTTTAAATACTGTGTCTAGCAAGCTTTAGCGGACCATTTGTTTTTCTGCTGCTAGCGTTACCGCTTGCAGAGTCTTTTATAACAGCCAGTTCTATATCAGCTACTAGCCCAAGTCACTGTTTGGCTGGCCTGGCCTTGCCTGGTCTAGACGTGTGGTGCTTATCTAGCTACCCCAAATCGGGGCTCGCTGCCACTCGTCGGCTGAATGATTTCAAATGTCCCGGTCTTCTATCCAGACCGGTCTTGCCAGCAGAGACGTTGTCGCCTTCTGCCTGTCTCGACCTCGGAACGTTAAATTGAACTTGTCAGACGTAGTCCGAGACCTAGTCAGCTGGAAGGATCCAGCTCCGGCACTCGATATGCTGCTCTTGCTGCTATTTTCTACCCCATCGGTTAATTCTGCTACGAGTGCAGGCTTCGACTCTAACGGCTGATCGAAACTGTGAAGGCCGCAATACGCATTATAACAGTGAGCTTTGTCCCTCAATCCTGCTCACTCTGAGCAGTTTGAGTGCTTTTGAAATCTAAACATGCAGGCATGCCTGGTGTACCAACAATCGGTTGCCGTGAATTAAATCAACTTCACACTTACCACTGCGCGCGTATCAATGCAAACGGTGTGGGCCAAGTTGATGATATAGGGAGACCTATCCCGTTGCAGGAAAGGCCTCCCTTCATAGTTTATTCCTCTGAATACCCGTTAGTTGACTGCCACGCCCACATTTAAATGTGACGAATGTTTACGTAAGTTATATAACGTAAAATTCTATATACAACACGTCCGCTGGATTATGTCATAGCAATAAATTGGACACAAACGCATATATAAGCTCTTAGTGTCAAGTTCCCTAATTTACGCGTCACAACGACGGTGGTAAGGACGGAGGTGACGATATGATATAACATAACCCGTAAGGGTGCCTGAAATGTCAACGATCCATGATAGTAAGTGCCCCATCGATTTTGATTAGAGTACGGTAGTGCACTGGAAAATACGGTGGCGTAAAAAATATGGAACACCTATTTGATAACTGCAGAAAATAACTGTATAAAGACACTCAATTTTTGATACTAACTTACAAGACGAATATTTACGATGAAATGCGTGGAGAATATCGAGATAAATGCAGAAGCACGATAACCCGGCTACTTTCTTAGATCGTGCGTTAGGTGTCGCAAATAATTTTTGGCCGTATCAGATATACCAGGCATTTTCTATTGTACGTTTTCGGAACTTAATACAATCTATATATTATGCTTCTAGCATTTAATAATATAGATGTTGAATATCCTTAGGAAGCATGTTCCTACGAACATTGTATACGCGTAAGTTACTGTGTTGAGTCGGAACTAACTAACTATAAAACGGTGTCCGATCTGTATAATTCTTTGATAAATCTGAGGTACGTTTTAATAAAATGAACGTTGAAAAAAATAACGGTTATAGAATCGTTTCTCTGTTTAGAACCACGATTGTATGGCTTGCCGACACACATACGTACAGTTGGTTATCCTGATCGTTGTACTTTTTTTAAGCGGCTTCGATCTACACGGATACATATGCTGTCTGATAAAACGGCTCGCTCTGAAAAGTCTGAACTCAGCGTCGACAATCATTTGACTTCACCGAAAAAGAGACAAACGTCTTTCAAGTTGGATTATCTCATTAAGAAGAGGTGAATGCGAGATAAGCGTCGTTTTAATGAGACTACTAGATCTAGTTCAAGCATATTCGCAGCGTTCCTTTGCATCACGAAATAAGTGAATATTTTATCACTATCTAAGATCTGGCGTCACATGTCGATCTCATAATATCGGAGTAGTTATTGAACTTTAGGACAATAGTTGACATTGAACATAGCGTACCACGTAGCTGTAGTGTCCGTAGCAGCACTGTGGTCAGATGTTATCTAGTCGCGAATGCCAAACAGAAGGGGTCCGGCAGAAACCACCGAAGCTGTCCCGGTCATGGTTAGCGTGATTTGTCTGCGCTTTGAATACTCGCTATAAAGATCGTAGCGAGTCCTATAGATATGATCTAGGACGGGTAAATGCTGGATGGAATAAACCGTCCTGGAAAACTTCGACGATGCCTCGAATGGCTTGGATGAGGTCTGGAGCAATTCTCGTTCGTAAACCCGGTGTGCAAGCCAGCTGTTTAATACTCTGGCCTCAGGCATGCCTCGCTACTGCAGCAGCCCTTATCATCTTTTCTGTAACTAGCGCAGCTGTTGTTTCACTGCTGAGTGGTTGATTAGTTCAGATCGTAGTGTTGGTCAGCTAGAAGCGAGGAAAAGGCAGAAGGGGACAACTGGATTCAACTTGGGAGGAAGCGCTGGTAAAAGAGGAGGCACAACAAGGAAAGCAGCAGGAACCAAGATGTGATAAAGCGGCGTCAAATCGAGTGTGACTGTTGTGAGACTGCGGCGGCAGTAGCAGCCACCGCTTGCGGCTCTCTGGTGCTGCTGATGCTTCAGCCGTCACTGCTTGCTCCGATGAAAAAGGTTGCCTTCTCAATGGACGAGGAAAAGACCGGGCAGAAAGCTGGCAAGCGGACCACGGTCGGCCAACCACTTCGTGCGAGGGCCGTTTATCTGACTGGCGCATCCTGCTGCTACGTTTGCCTGTACAGAGGCCGACAGCGGTCCTATGTCCTAGGCTAAATGAACCAACCCAGCTGGATGGGTCAACGGAAGAGGCGGGCAGATTTTGCTGCTCAGTGGCTTTATTTCGTCGTCTTTTCGGTTGTACTGTACGAGCTTTCTTTCTTGCTCTCTTTTTCCCCTGAGTTTCTTTCAGTGTTCGCTCGGTCGTGCAAGTTCCTTCCTTCAATTCGTCTTTCCTGAAGCTTTCTCACTTACGCATTCGCCGCTTACTATCTTGAGCTGCTCTTCAGCTCACCCTGGGGAAATCAACTTATTTAGATACAGCCGCTACCACTGCCACTTACCATCGGATGAGCTTCCGGATGATGTTCGCTTCTCCTCTGTTTCTCTGATTACCCCCTTTCCCCTCCGCGTAACCCCCAACTACTTGGTTCAACCAGTCGGCAAGAGCTCCAGCAGTAACGGCAACATGAACTCGCGCGCGGGGCTGGGTGAGCTGGCTGGGGCATTCATTACAACCTACTCGCTCATACACACATATACGCGGCTAGCCGTTCACTCTTCTGGTTCTTGTTCCTTCTGCTGTCCAGCGTGGAGCATGTGGAACGATGACAACAAGGTCTACAACAGACACACAGCAGTCAACGAATAGACGAGTGTACGGAGCAATTCCAGTGGCAGCATAAAAATTCAACCCAGCAGCCGTTTGTCCATCCCTCCAACTGTGACGGCCTTGCATGTTGGAATTTAACGCGCACCCAGAAATTTTCGCGTATTCGACGCCCATCGCGACTGCTAGGGTGGGCTACTAGCTAGAAATATGTAGCGGCTTTGACAGGTAAGAAGGCGCAAGAACGGGGCGACATGACATAGTACGTTTGGCAGGTATAAAAATGAGGACGGTAAGGCGTAGAAAAGAAAGAGCAAAAGGCAGGCAAAGAAAAAATATTCCATAGAAGAATATGGAAAAACTACTAACGAACAAACCAAACTAGAGCATCAGGGTTCGGGCTTCTGTGCGTCTTCGGCGCTGCGTTGGCCATTCCACTTCTGATCCAGCGGCCTCTATAGGCGTCACGCGTGGATAGAGGCGCGGGTTGTGGTGTCACGCCAGTTATTACTGCCATTGTTGCGGCGTGCTGCAAGAAACGCGACTGTATCGAGAAACGAAGCCATGCGAGAAAAGACAAATTACACGTACGCTGTCACCGCTACAGCGGATGCTATTGTTTGTGTTTTAGCCAACAAAAGATCGTTTCGGTAGCTTTCTATTGCTAGTCAAGTTGCTATTTGTGCTTGTTAACTAGCTCAGTATGCGCCCCATTGGGTTCAGCTGCAACGCTTATTCCAGCCGACACGACCGCTACGGGGGTGGACAAGATGGCCATGGATAACGTGCCGGTGGATCGCGAGCGCACTTAACAGTAACAAAATGTTCTGTTAAGCTATGGACGCGGTAGGGGTATCGCCCAATCAGGCCTATCCGCCAGTGGACACTGCTTGTTCAATGTTGCTCGTTAAAAGCAATGCGAACAACGGTGGAGTGACGCGGACGCCTTGGCCAGCTCAAGATGATCCTGAGCAAATGCTGACCGTAAACATATAGACATATATTAGAGCGGAAAATATAAATGGCTTGTCTAGATAGAATTGATGATCGCTATTGTAGATTCCTGTCATGGCCATGAATCAGTTGGCTCATGGCTAACATTCTCTTGTTGATGTAGCGGTTAGTAAACGGAATATATATGGACATTCAAAGGACTATTTTTAATAGGAAAGGTTTGAAGCCCTAACTCCATAATGTCTAATCATCCATCCCGAGTCAATAGGATGTTGCTTCGTACGGAGATAGATAGCTAACTCGTTGAACACTGTGTAATACTAACTTCCCTTTGTTAGACATGATTAGTATCTTGATAAATATTCATGCGACTTAGTGAGAGTGTCTAAGGATTTTTGCGTGCCTTTTATTGATCGATCTAGTTGAACAACAGGACATTGGCAGCACGAAGTCGCTGCGATACACAGCGTATATGGCCATTATATGTTCGGGATTTTCGTCTAGCCGTCACACACTCTTTGAAACTTTACTAACGAAGTAAGCCTAAAGGATTATTAAAGTTAAAGGGTCCTTAAGGACCTCGTCGCTGTCGTAAAGGCGCTTTCATACAATATAGACAGGTCTGTCGGATGCAGATAACTTTTTGTGGAGCATATGGCTATACTCGTTTCGCGATCCAACAGATTGTCATATTTACGTGTTTCTATTGATTTAGAGCGCATCTCGTTGGCCAGATCTCATTATTGTGCAGCAACGAATCCTTTCGTACTATTCAATATACCTTTTCTTTTCAATACAGTCTACAGCAAATATGTATATCGGCCATTTCGAAACGGATCTGTTTGTGTAGGCTTGAATTTTCTAGAAGAGCACCGTGGTGAAAACAACGTATCGGACACATGTTTAGGTTGACTATTGTGTTTTGCCACTACGCAAGTCCTTATCTAGTTAGATCTAGTAATTAATATAATCATATCAATTACTAGATCTATTAATAATGTGTATATGATATGCTAAAGTTTTAGATCAGCATTTTTTCTGGAAAGCCGTGTTACGCGGATGACAGTAACGCAGCGAGGACACTGAAGAGGGGGAAGAACAGGAAAACAGGGCCACAGGAAGACTGGAACACAACGACGGAATATTTGAAATAATCTAAATGAACATCTACAATGTGATCATCGTATGGCACGACAGGGTAACGCGATAACTGGTTTCACTGAAAGAAAACATATTGCCAACTAGCGAGTGTTGTCTGAACCTGCCTTTTATAAGCGACGTCTGCCCAATGCCGGTTCTATAGTCAGCAAATAGTAAAGAAGGATCGCAAGAATTAACTCATTTAACGAATTGTTACAAGAATGTTTTTCTCTGAGCAGTTTGTCGATGCCTTCAACAGTCAGCGGGGATCTTTTTCGCAAGATGGGAATATATCTATCTCTTTGGTCGTACCTAACTACAGTAACATCACCTATTTATCTTTGATTTTGTAGCCATTTTAAGGTTAACAGCTTACAAGCTGATAATATAGAGGCTAAGCGCTATAATTAACCTCCTACTTTTTCAAAAAGATCTAAGAAATTGTTCTATTATATATTTTAGTAGGTCCGGATCACAAAACGATTATATTTATAAATGCTACTACGCTAATAGCGACGTAGTGTTTTATAGTGTCAGATCTAAGCAATTGTTAGTGTTTGATTAATACATTCTAATTTTGTGGTTCTACTTATGCGTAGTTCAAAGATATGTACTTTGCCCATTGAAGTGCTCTCTCGAATCCAGTCCTGTTCTTGAAGCAGTGTCATCTGTTTTCGCAATATTCAGTTAGTTTTTTCCTATCGCACTGGAAGATTGCTTCTCGTCTGCTATAGGTCTTAATAAACAAAAATCGCCTAACTGGAAGCTATGGGGATCTCCGCTAGCATTTTGCTTGCTCCGTCTGCACGCACTTTACCCCCCATCGCTCTTTCCTACTGCCCTCGTATGTTAAATTTCCTCTAACATACTCATTTGGTCGTATACCCAACCACTTTACGCCTGGAAGGTCTGTGCTGCTTCCGCGGGACAATTTTGCTCGTAGCTGATTTAGCTCATCTGACTGTACACAGCTCCGTGATTCTCTCACGCAATGAGTCATTCGCGTTCAATCTCTGTCCCGTCTTGTTTCTGTTTATTCGTTCTTCATATTGTCGTCTTAGCAACGGCGACGCGGTAACAAGGGCATATGTCCTGGCGCTAGTACTCGATGATGCGTCAGTGGACGAACAGGCTGGTGAGTGAGAGACGTAACTATGGTTGTTGGGTCCACACACTGTGAGAAGCAGAACTGGTCGGGAGAACGCAAGAAAGCATAAAAGCGAGACAGAAAAAAGAGTCAGCAGACAACAGCAGCGCTGAGGCCGTATGAGAACAGTCCATGCTGACGTCACAAAAGGGCAGAGATCTAGTAAAAAGTTTCGAGCCCAAGAGGCGTTTGTTCTTGCTGCCACAAAGTGTGGAAGGACACCCTCAAGAAGGAGCACGGCCAACGCTTGGCCTGTTTGCTTCAGGCGGGTCTGCTCTTGCCCGTCGACTACGCACACCGCTACGCTGCTCGTTATAAGCTAGTCGTTTGACGGCGACACTGTCGTATCCTTAACGACGACTAACGGATGAAATATTAGGTTGCGTTGCCCTGCAAATTTTCCTTTTCACTACTAACTCTGATTTTTTCTGTTCTTCCCACACTTGATGTTTCAAAGCTATACCCCGTCCAGTTCCAGTGGGTGAAATTTTCCAACGAGCCCTGCGTTGCCATTTTCCTTGGACGTGCTTATTCGTCTTTTTATTATCTCGCTGTGCGTTTAGCCGTGTTCGTTCATTCGCCTGGTTTGCGTCAACACCATTCTAAATCTTCATCTTTCGATTATTCCTATGAACTTTTACTTTTTACTACCCTTTTTCTTGGCATTTTCTCGTAACATTCCCCTCTTCATTTTCTCACAGTGTATCTTTACCTCGTCTTTTCTCCCTTTCATTGTCTTTTTTGCGATAGCGGGTCCTTATGGAGTTTCTGTCCCGTCTTTGTCCTGGTTGTTTTTCGGTCAGGTCCAAAGACGGGCTTTTTCACCAGTACTTTTTTCACGTGCGGCGTTCTCCCACTTCAGTCCCTTCTGCCGAGGTCTATCCCCTTCCGATTCTAGCTCTAATGTTATTCAGTTTCTCTCTCTCACCGCTAATTGTCTCTCTCATTCTGTTTATCCTGATGCTGGTGGCGAAAACCGATCAAATATCGTCGTTGCTTTGCACTTCTTCTTTTGAGCTAAATAGGAAAATTAACGGATCCACTAGCTACGCCTGTTCTTCCTCCGCAACCGTGGAGAAAAGAAAAAAGTCAGAGGATGGAAACAAGCTTCTTCCTATTTGGTCTGTTTTTCCTTCAGTACACCACAGAAACGACATCGGGGCCAGCAGTGATGCTTGAAGCTTCTGCGGCGCTTGCAGCACTTTTAATTTTTCTGGCCTTACGAGCCAATCAAAGTACAACCTAAATACCATGTGCCACATAAAGCAACCACGCAGCTGTGCGATGCGACCTGAGGTCGAGAGCGTCAGTGGCGCCAGCAGTGGCTGCAGCTGTGGCAGAAGCAGCAGCATTACCGATAATGAAAAATGTTGCTGGTTCTGTTCCTTTGACTTCAGCTTCTGCGACATTTCTTGGTACGGGCTTTCGGCAGCACGCTTCCATAACTTCTCGATGGACGAAGAAAATTAATTGCTTTATTGTTATCAACGTAGGGTGATTGCATTGGAGTAGCGTCTGCAAATATCCGCCAACGCGACCAGTGGGTGCCGATAGCTTCCGCAAACAACCCAAAGCACTGGTGATTCCCGTTATCAGGCTTTTTGTAACTGTACTTTGACGCTGATTCTGGCATGATGAGTTGGGTGATCGTATATTGTAAGAGCACGGCGAACGTAGTAGTCTTCAATTAGAGTTTAACTGCATCGTTTCGACCAAAGAAGGTCAGCTAAACGTTTCTGCCAGTATTTTGAAATTTCGACTCTAGCTCCTTACCGTAGAGCTAGAAAGGTCGCGTTTCAAATAGTGCATATAACGTATCATACGTCACTGTATACCGTTAGAACGTTCCGGCGTCTAACAGTTCGTTGTGTAACGATGCGGCTGGAGTTTGGGTCAAGTATATGAAACATTGTTATGCTGTCCACGTGATTAATCTGTTTACCAAAGTTTGCCTCCGAAACACAGATCCTTCACAAATACGCTGATAACATATGACATACGAGCTCCTCATAACGGACAATTGTTATGCAGTGACCATGTAAAACTCGGTAATGCAACTATGCAGACGATATACACTTATGCAAAACCTGCTTACACCATGCAGGTTAGATTTCCAAAAAAACACCGGCTCTGTTAGAAATAATGCCATATCAGATAATACTGATTCTGTTGAAAAATGCCCATATTGCTTAAAAATGTTCATAAAAAGGTATCGAAGGTTTGGCAAGCTTTACCCAACTTATGATCTATAAGGCCAAACTTTCCAGATAATGTTGGTGTTTACGAAATGCTCAAACATATTTTAATATATCTAAACTGCTATCGCTGTGCCACTTCTTAATATAATGATACCTTCGCCTCATTTAAGGAAATTGTACGATAATTATGCATCATTGAGACGTTACCAAACAAAATATGTGCAAAACGGACAGAGGTACGCTGTTAGACCGTCTTTCAATGGACCTTTTATTTCCATTGCAGGAGCTCGACGCCCTCCCGTGCAACCGGTGAGGAGCGAAATACTCAAAAAGTAAATAATGAAACAAAAATCAAATTTGTATGAATAGATTAAGCTCGAAAACACTAAAGTAATCCAAGTGCGGACGGCGATTCCCGCAGAGCAATTCAACCAGCTTCTCGCCCCTGCTAGTATCTAGTGATATTTACGTGAAACAGCTTGCGTTTCATAGCTTTTTTCAAGTAGCTCGTAACTTCGATCAACGTTCCCTATTCAGGTAGAACATTCAGCCGATTCGCTGGGCCAGACAAAACGAATTATCGCTTATGGCCGTTCATTGAAGCTGCAGTGGCGATCGTAGATGCATCTGCGCCGGCTGGTGTTTCGTCTGTCTGTGAAACTTCTGCACGCGCTATTTGCGTCGATCATTTTCATTCGTATCTCCGCACCGCCGCCGAAATGTACCTGCCACTGACGTTTTATTTACGTTTACTAGAGTTATATTGTAATGGCGTCTTTCGTTGCAGGAAAGGAACATGTGACCGGCTATATTCCCGCCTGCTTGTTTGTCGGAGCCGCTGCGCTCGCGAGAGGTAATCTTCCTTCGTGCTCAGCGCCTCGTATGACAACGCTCGTCGGACATCGGGTCGCGGTAGTCGACCAGGCGTGCTCGCAGCGTGGTGTGATATGAACGCCATTGCCGCTAACGCAGGATAGCTGAATGCCTTAGGACTCGTGCACACTCGCGAACTCGAAGGCTTTCATACATGTAGCTCATCCGCTTTTATTAATCAACTGCCTTACCTATTCGTTGTGACCAACGTTCACCGTGCGTCACTGCACCTTTTGCTTTCTATATATTAACTATACGGTTAATCTTATAGTATATGTGATTGACTACATGTCAAAGTGCTTCGATCCACAGGCTGTTCGAATGTGGCGGCAACCAAAGAGCGGCCTGCACAGATTCGCCTAGGGTTTCCATTGTGATTCATCGAATTCCTTTTGGCCAACTACAGCTTTAGTATGGCAGCGGCGATCTTGAGCTTCCTCTGTAAGACGCTGATCGCTACATAGTCTACGGTTTACATATTTATGAGTTTTTAAGCGAACTCAGCTTCTTGGCGTTCTTTAACTGTATTTAGAGACTGTACACGCTCGACGCTCCGCAGGCTACCATATTAGTTTTTGTCCAGGTTGATATATGCTCTCAGTATTGGCAACGGCCTGTTTTGAAAGTCTATCCATTTATCTAGGCCAACAACAATAGGACAAGCAACACCGCATTCTAGTTTGGTGTTTGAGTAGAGATTATTATCCGAACTTATTGCCCCGCATGATAGCTTATGTATTATGGCTAAAGATTATATTAAATGGATTTGCTAGGTGAACACTTTCGCTTTAACCACGCAGTTTATGTTTGCAGGATCGGGCATCTTTACCGTGACAAGTAAGACAGGATTGCGCGGACAGCAAAACCGGCATTACCGTACATACTATGTGCCTTTTGATGCTTACTTCACTAGCAATGTTATCCATGTGGGCCAAAATCGAATTCGCTCAGTTGGTATATCTTAACTGTGTACCGATGGACGTATTATTTTCATTATGTGCCATAACTGGCAAAATGCACAAAGTCTGCAAGATATACATGCACACGTTTACTTCACTTGTGACGGTCGAAGGCTACTAGATGTATCGGTCGGTCGAAATGCACGTTTACTGCCATTTGAAAGGGTTTGTTTGATACGATCACTTTGAATCAAATATTCGTCCTAGAGTACATGTATGCTATACTAGGCTGCCTATTTGCGGTTTGATTGCTGCTGCAGGACGCCGTTGATATCGCCGAGGCTATGCAGCCAGTACTAACTCTCTTTGGCTAGTTGATGCAAACCGTTAAAGTTCATTAAAACCTGGTAAGTCTAATTAAGCGGACCATATAGCGATGTCAAATTATGTATTGTACTAAACATAGGCGCAATATGCTAATTGCATAGAGAACAAACGGTGTAAATGATCCACCAATGAACAATTCGCTTTCACCGTCAACCTCAGTACTCCTTTCGTGACAGCTGCAGTTATACGCGATCGAGTGCCTGTGCGACTATCACCACCGTTCTTTTTAAAGAATGGGTTGCTATAGTAAACCCAGGCCGACCAGGAAGCAGCTGAAGCCCACTTCTCGCGATATCGAACTAACAACTGATCTAGTAATTGCAGTGAGCAGCTGAAAAAAAAATGTTACCCCGACTGTATCAGTAGTCGTGGCTCTGAGCTTTCCTGCTGTCAACGTCTCGTCGCTGGGTGTGGTCGAAAATAGGCTGATTTACCACGATTCCATGAAAATGCTAGGGCATCTACACAGCAAGAAAAAGGACGTGGCGATTCTGTCGACCCAGCACCGCATCGACTCAAGGTTGCTCTTGCTCCTATTTTTCTTTCATTTGAAAAGGACTTCACCAGGCAGGTGGCAAACAGCCATCCATTGTCGCAACGGGGTCTACTACATCCATCTAAATGGCTGCCGTATCTGCTGCTATAGCGGCAGCAACAATAGTGGGCTTCGCAAGAGCGGGCCTCTCTTGCCCAGCTTCTAACGGCGAACGGCCTAGGTTGCAACAGTAGGACACTGGCCATTACACTAATGGGGAAGACGCTAGTCTTTGCCCTATTTGGCTGGGCAAGTCAGGCCAGCAGCCAGACAGCCGGTTTCTTCGTTGGCTAATGCCAAGTTCCGGATGTTGTTGGCCACTGGAAGGGACTACAAAGCTGGACAACATTTTACCCTATTTTTTAGTATACGATAATCGTTTGGCACCCTGGCACCCCTTCTCCTGCCCTTTACGCCTCGTGTTTTGGAACGTTTGTCCTGCTCTTTCCTTTCTCTCTTTTCCGTTGGCAAACCGCGAAAAAGGTTAGGCAGGTAGACAACGAAAGCAACAGAAGATTACTCTTAGTAATTTCCGAAAAAGCGCAAAATACTCAACGCAATATGCTTGTTGTAATATAAACGCAAGTAAATACTGTGTGTTTTATTCCGTCATAGTAACATACTACATTTTACTCGCCTGGAGTAGAGAAAGAGTACCGTTTCTCTTTCATTGAATAAACTATTCAAACCCACATTTTTATGATAAATGTTTTGCAATCTGTATATAATATCAATCAATACTTCTAACATAGCCAGTGTTTCCGCACGTTTGCATTATTTTTTTAACTATCTCTTAGCTTTTAAAACAAGTGGCTCTAACAGCAACTTATTGGGGATAGGAATATATGTGTGCTAATGTCGGTATCATAGCAGAGAACGCAGTGGAACTTGGTTGGTAGTATTATAGCGTAATGGCAGTGGAAGGTGCGCATACGAGGCGGAATATGAGACAGATTATGTATTAAGTAAACTCAAAGAGGGCTGGCCTTGTTACATATCTGTGCAGTAGAAACAGTCGCGTGTTTTCATTACATCGTCGAACGAGATGCCATCAATTTTCTCCCTGTATCGGTATTAGATGACAATCGAGAATAATAATCGGTTATACGACCGACGACGGGGACAGGCCAAAGGCTACACAAATAGATTGTATTTGACTAGCGCAAATGATTGTTAGAAACTAAAAAGAACAGGAGCAAGTAGGGGTAGTAACAACACAGCACTGGGCTACACACGTCAGATCCGTATAGCGACTCGCTGCTTTACAAACGTTAAACGTTTTAGTACCTGCGTGACGTTTTATGCACATGAAACTGTGTATACAAGGGCTGTGTATGCCGCCATGTCTAATCGGCGAATATCTGAAGATGGAGGGTATTTGTGTGAATCTTCAGCCTGAGCTCTGGGCAGATATAATACAGTTACAAAAACCTCTCGCTTCAACCACAACAGTATCTTGGAAATGTCTTGAAGGGGCATGACATTAAAAAAAAAGACTGCGCCTCCGTTCATTGGTCGTTCCATCTTTTCCTTTTGTCGTTCCTATTGCTATTGTTGACAAATGTAAAAGAAATTTATCGTTATTCCTCCTCAGTCCCTAGTTTGCTAGCTATTTTTTTCTTTAGCGGCTGCTCGGCTGATGACCAGCTGGCCGAAAGGAAACGAACGGTGTTCGAAGAAAGCTCTACTGGTCACTAATGTCTTCAAAGGGCTTGCCATTCTGGTCCCAAAGCAGTAGTTTACCATCGCTTCTTCTAGTGTTCTTACGCGCCCTTCTTCCGCCCGTGTTCGTCGAGTGTGGAATCTGCGCGAGTATAGTGCCTAACAGAAGAGCCCTTTAAGAAGCCGCAGTTGCAAAAGACTAGAAAAACGGAAGGCCTTGTCCTTAATTTTTTCTCTAGGCATAATGCTCAGCTTTGGTTCACCCGAACCAAGCGGATCGCCTAGTTCGCAATCCCTAACGGAATAATAACAGAACAACGTAGAAAAATTAGTATTCTTCTATTCTAGCCAATTCTTCTTCTATTCGTCATCGGAAAGCTCCATATTTCTACCTTACCCTGAAGACAAACGTAGGAGGCGTCAAGATAACAAAGCATGAGAACCTGATACCTCCCTATCGTCCATTAAATTCTGTTGTCCATTTTTTTATTGCCGGTGAAGGCACCAAATAAGCGACTTCCAATTTCGAAATATCTTCGTTTATAAACAATTATTGTGTATATATGCGAGTTCAAATTAACTGATTCATATGAATAGAAATCACCGTCAAATAGCAACATACGACCTAGTAAAGAAAATATATTACTAGGTGCCTCTAATGTTTGTTAGATATGATAAACAACAAGTCGAATGTAAACACTTAGTATATGCGCATTGTATGGCTTGATAGAGTTCACTTCAGTAGCACTTGTTAATCACAATGTCAATTTATATGGGCGTGATATCCTCCTGGAGTAAGCCTGTAGGAGGCCAAGAGGTGAATAGGCCACATTCAGGCGTTTGTGTTCAAAGGAATACATCTTGTACCGAGATGCGCTGGTGTGCATACAGTTCAGATAGAAATGCAATTCGTATTCAGCAAACGTGTGCGCCTCAATTGACCCATAAAGCCTTGCCAGGATAAATATGCTTGCAAACTTTTTTGAAACATATGGAAATTGGAATAGGGGTATTCGTAGAAAGGGCATCGAGTCTAAATGCACGTTTTTTTTTAACGTACATATTACTTATGGCTTCACAATGGTATAGCCATCGACATATGCAGTGGTTCCTATTTAGGCAATTCAATCAACGTTGTATAGAAATATCAGTCACTATCGGATAAAAAAAAAAAAAAATTATACGCTTTAGTCAATTTTGTATCGGTCACTGTCCTTATGAAAAAAAAACACTTAGTAAACCCGTATGAGAGGAATTTGTCATTGGACCGATATTTTGTGACAGAGGGGGATCCTGCCTTAATGTATTAAATGTGTTAGCGTATTGAAAAATAGGTTTTCTTATTCAAGTTGATTTGTTCGGGTATGTTACAATTTGTTGTTCAAATTATTCTATGATCTGCAGCTATATAAAAATAAACTTTATGAAAAATGATATCGATTGTACTTCTTCAGTGAATTTAGGTTTGTACATAGTAAAAAAAAAAAAAAAAAACTAATTACACAGGCGATAAGCGCCACTTGTGTATAGCAAATAGCAAATAAATACTATTACTATCAATAATGACATACTGTGCACTTGGAGAAAAATTATTTTAAAGTTCACCGTAAATACCTTCTGCCCAATTTTCACTGTTAAGCCGTAGGAGATTTACTATCATAATCACGTTATGCTTTAAAGGCAAAGGCAAACCTTTAGTCCTCATCAAACTTGCTATTAGTAGAACAGAACGTGCTAAAAGCTAAATCATATGAGTCTGGCGGATAGGATATTCAAGAGTGGTGGTGCGTTGCCATACATCTTTGGGACCCCTTCAGTGGCAGCAATCATCATTGCGTTTATTCTTTTCGACGCGGCCAAATAGTAACGGAACTGTGTAGTTGTTTTGATCTCTGTCTGTCCTCTCGTTTTATTACTAGGTTCCTCGACTTTTTGGTCAAACAGCCGGCCGCCACCCCATCCTTGCAAATTAAGCAACGTTTGTAAAAGCAAGCTCTTCCACTTTTTCGAGGAGAAGGAGCAGCCTTGTGTAGTCACAGTACTGTGCATATATAAATGTATATCTAGGTGTATTTATCCGTATTATCGCATGTGTGTAAGTCCAGGTGTGTGCATGTTTCGGTGTGCATACGTGTCTAGCTGCATTCGTGTATGTGTGTGCATTTATGTCTTGGCGCGGTTGTCGCTATTACAACGAGCAAGACTGCGTTGGTTCCCAGAAACAGAGCGTGCAAGGGCCAGTCAGCTGTTTTTCCATCTCACTAACTTCGTCGTGTTCCGTCTTCAGATCTACTTTTCTTTTTGTCGTTCCATATGTTCCTGCCTGTTTCACCACCGATTCTTAGGTCTATGAAATTCCTGCTGATGCTTTTCCCACCTTGTCTACCTGTAGCTTGCTGCGATGCCACTCACGCTGGCCATTCTCGGAACCTTTCCCTAGGTTGTTCCACAACAGCTCCATCCTGTCCTGTTCTGTCAAACGGCTGGTACTGCTAATGCCTATTGCTAGCTAGCAAAGCTTTTGGCGCTATTATTGGCGCATCTTCTGCAGGTCGATATCAATATGATCATCCAGAAAGCCAAGATTTGCGCTGATGTAACTTGTACTTGGCGTTACGCCAGACGTGATACTGCTGATTGCGACCCTCCAACCCTCGATCCCTCGTGGATCATGAGCTTCTAATAGCCTTCACCAAACAGTTACGAAACAAACACGCTTGTTCTTATATACAAACAGCCATGCGTTTGTGGACAAGGTCACATACACACGATCACACGGGCATTCTATACTGACAAGCGCGCGGGTGCGAATAAAGCCATCCGTACAAATTTAATATATCCCACTGTTTCACATCAGCGCATTCGAGGGCAGATCAGCAGTAAGGAGGGCGCAAAGCAGAAAGGAAAAGATAGCGCGCCTGCGTAATAGGCTTGTTCTCGAGAAAAAGGGGTAAAAAGAAGAGCGAACAGAAACAGCACATCGAGAGAACGGAATGAAGAAATGGACGAGTCAATGACGAAGTAAATGGGGAAAGGAATGCCGAAAGGTAAAAACGCAGAACGTAGTCGGTCTTGCAGCAGAGGCCAGTGTTGCGGTAGACATAGAAGCGCCGTGCGTTTCGTTCAAGCTGCTTCTCTACAGGAGAGGGAAAGGGCGAAGAAGGATCAGAGTAAGACAAGCTGTAATTTCATCAAAGGACTTCCCCAAACCATACGAAAACTGCACAGCGAAGAAGAGCATATCGTCTATGGCGTTGCCTTCGAGTGTTAGCGTGCGTCTGCTTATGCTCTAATCATACCTTTTCTACACGCGAACATGGAGTCAGCTCGCTTCAGTCGGATGAACGTTTCAGTCCAAAGGCGAAAACAGCACAAGAGAAGCAGCACCCGAGACCCTAAACCCGAAGGAGCCCGAGATCTTAGTTATCCGAGCGGAGATCGGAGCATCGTTGGTAGTTAACTGGCTGGCCGTAGACACTGGCCGCTTACTAGAGACACCGTGCGCCAAGCGGCACGTGCGTTTCTCTGGCGCTGCCTTGTCCCCTATTCTTGCTGATCCTCGCTGCCTGTCGACTCGCAACGGGATGGGTACAGGGAGAAGCAATGTACGTATAGAGACTCTACGAAAGGGCCGGGAACATACTGAGGACGCTCGCTGCTGCTGGCTACGGGGGTGGACACAATGAGGTCTCTCTTATTTTTATAGCATGCATTCTAGCAACACAGACAACGTTGCGGTAAAAACTTCAAGTGAAGGCAGGAAAAACTTGCAATTGAATTCATATATGTTAAAAAGTTAGAAAACTGAATAAGTGTAGCACGCAGCATTAGGAGAAAAATAAGAAGAGTGAAACACGGCTCTGCTTAGAGGTGGTATCTCATTGTCTCGACTACATGCCAACATGTGATGTAATTAGCCGTCTGAATGTCACAAAAGATGAATAACCGGCAATGGGAGGTTTCTAGCCTAATTAACTGAAATGCGTGCTCTAGCAAGTAATACTACCTGTGCATGTAAAAAAGTGATATCGTAATACTTTGTAAATAAGCGTACTGGAAAATCATTCATTATGTATAACTTAATAAAAGGATTATTTTTGTGATTGGGGAGGATGGCTTAAAGATACGTGTATTAGTGTTCCGAGGCCAGCGCCAACCATTTAAAAAATATCTTAAACTCAAATGCCGCTAACTTTTTAAAATAGGCAGAAATATAAATGAATTAACTCTTTTTTAAGCTTTACTAAACCCCTTATTTATAATTTATTAGTATCACGTATCGAGCTCATAAACTTGAACCTCATCGAGGCATTTATCGCATTAATATTATATCGTACTTCAAAGCTGACCCACGTACAATAGTCTAAACACATATAACTCCTAACTACATAAATAAAGATGAGAAATTATTCACGATCGTGGATTATTCTGGATGGCTGGAGCTCCATATGAGGCCGCGTATTCTACTAATTTTAACAATTCTAAGAAACAAAAGCTTTTAGCGCACGTGTCGTGTCGTGTTGTGGACTTGGTGGAAGACTCAAAAAAAACTGGATGATACGTTCTTCAAAGTAGGTGGGTGCATGTTGTCGGTAACCTATTTGTTAGCACCCGAAGTCTGTTAGAAGAAGAAAATTTGCTGTATCTCTTATAGGCGCCCTCATCACGAACTTAGGACAAGCATGTTTAGTTTTTATCATCAAAAGTCGATAGTTTGAAGAGCCTGTGACACATTACTTTTCTGAGCCTTGCACACTGACTTCGACACCGCGTGCATTTGCACCGTCCTTCTTTTTCTGCGACTGACATAACGAGCAACTGGATTATTTTTTGTTAAATCGTAAAATATTGATGAACGCTCTGCGCTCGTTTGTCCATACCAGAGGAAGTGGATGATACATAATTTAAGGGCGTAGTTTCGTTAAGCTGATTGCATGTTGATGATATTGAGGTGGGCCTTTGTAACTAAATAGTTACACGACAGCAAAGGCAACGATAACAACTAACAACAAAGCCTGCTTTTTCCCAGCACCCAGAAGATCCCGATTTCTCTGTGTTTCCTTTCGGCTTTCCCCTGCACCCTGGCTTGGAAAGAACATTAGGCTAATAATCGTTAACAACGTCCTCCGCGCTTGTCCCAAGCTCGGCCAACGAAGGCTGTCCAACGACGACGCCCCCATAAAATGCTTTCCTTGTCTCGGTCGAAAGCTGACGTACAAGAAGGTACGGTGCCAGTGGATAGTTATTTAAGAAATCGCATCATAACGTCTTTTTTGGCTCCCCTGTTCGACCTTTAGCCCAGTTGATTCTGCCATGCTCCGAAGCCTAAGCCTATCTGTCGTTTTTTTAGTCTATAGACATCGCGATCCTTAACTTTCTTTCTCAGGAAGCCATGTCACATGAAGATATATCGAAGTAAAAAAGACGTCCGGGCGTCCTATTCGCCCTCTTTTGTGTTAGCAGAAAAACTGCAGTAGGAGGCCAGCAATAGGCCTGTTACTACGGCATCTCTTCGAATGGGAGAGATAAATATAGCAGGACGAGACAGACGAACGAATGACCAGACGGCACACCGACATTACACGCACTGTCGGGATCATTGCTCGTAGCAGCAGCAAACGTAGCTTAAAACTATAGCAATAGCTTACCGCATGCGAGCCTGCCTGACCTAATGTCTGTCTGGTTGCCAAGCCACCGAATGGACACCACATTGATGTCAATGCTCGTTTAGATTCAGTTACCGTTTCCGCCCACGATATTGGACGGTTCCATCGCAGTGGTCATTGCTCGTTCGGTTGGCTTACGTCATGCTTGCGTCGTCTGCTAAATACCTATGCCTGCGTCGTCGGTTTAGCACGTTCGTAATGCTCGATGGATGGCAGCAGTATCCCTGCCAGAGCTGTAATGCCGTAATGGTTTGCTAGCTTTTATGCTTCCATGCCAACCGTGCACACGGGCCGTGAAAAAGATTATGGCAGCGTTCTTGATTGGGTAAGAGCCTGCACGAGCAAGTAAGAAGAGCAAGCATTGCATGCTCCAGGAGAGCGTCCCTCGAAAGCAACGCCTGGCTAACCGTCTGCATTCGCCAACATGCAACACAATCTCTTAGTACCGCTAAGATCATGTGGCCAGCTAGATACACTCCTGACAAAAGAATGAAACGCTTGCTGTTCTGCTACTCGGTGCCATACGAATAAAGCGAAGCGCATTAGTGTTATTGGAACCGCCCACTGGCTATTTGTTTCCTTTTCTCCATTCGACAGTGTTAGTGGTACCGTTTCCCAGATGATCATAATAGGGTCTCGTTGAGTCGAAATCACCGATGTGCTGGTTGGCTGGCTGGCTGACCAGCCGTCTCATGGTCAGAAATGCTGGACATTGATGGCTAGTGCCTTCGTTTCTAAGTTCTTTACGATGGGCCAACTTCGTCTTCCGCTACCTGTGACCGCCTCCGTACCTAATGGACTTCGCTGTCCCTTTTTATGCTTATAAGCTTCTGCTGATGATGTATTGAGCCGCGTACCAAGCCGTGTTGGACCGATTGCTACTATTGCTGCTTTATGCTAAGACCGTTGATGTCATCTGTGTCTAGCCACGAGCTAGCCGTCGATATAGCCAAACTATGCCAGGTTTGGCGACTAGCAATGTTTTTCAATTAAATCCGCTGTTATCAACGTTTCGAGTAGCTTTGTTGGGCCGAACCGGGGCCAGCTGCACTGCGAGGGTGGAGCCACATGCCATCCCAAGATACACAGCAGTTGGCTAATGGCATGTCCACACAGACTATCACCACCCACTGACTTCAATGCACATACTGTTACACATGTTATATGTGGTTTTCTGCCCGGTCGGTCTTCCCATTAGCAGAAAAGAAACAGTAAGCATCCTAAAACCCATCGAGATATCGGGCTCGAGAGGCGCCGACAAGGCTGCATCTTCGTTCTAGCCGAAGACGTGCTCCACAGGGCAGTCAGCCTCTGGCTCAAACGTGCACACAGGCAAGCTTCGACGACACAGCAGTATCAGCCTTATATCGAACGCAGGAAACTATTAGAGTTAATTGGTTTGCCTTCTTACTCACACTAAGCCCTGGCCGTATTCAGCTAAGCCCTGGCCGTATTCAGCTAATGTTATCTACTGTGTTTTTCTTTAGATTTAGTCAGGTGCTCCTTTAGTCATTGTCAGCGCCAGAAGCATGTGGTCCTCTTACCGAAATTCGTCGGCCGCTTGTTAGGACCGACAGCCGATATTCCTGCGACGACTAACCTTACTTCTATTCAAGAGGAAGATCTCTTCGAATGCTGTATGTTAAAGTATTTTGTTGTAATCCTCTGTAAGGATACTCTTTTAAATAGTGATACTAGCTTGCATCAGTTAGCATGTCATTTGTGAGGGGCATTTATAATGGTTGCCCCGCAATGCCGGCTGCAAAGTTGGTCGCAAGTAACAATATCTCACCCAAAAAAAGCTCGCTTTTATATTCTAGTATATATTTTTTTATATAAAGTAATATGCACCAATATATTACTTTCCAGCCAATTATATTTCATTCATTTAATTATAAAACTTAAAAAAAAATTATTCTCAATATTTCTTCTAACGAAGCTGTGATGTCCTAGAAGAAGTGCTGTTTCTGCAGGGTATGTAAAATAGCATTTTCCAAAGTACGTCTCGCTTTTAACGCGTACATTTGTTTTGCTCCGTACACATATCTTGTTAAACATTTGTTTCAAAAGAAATATTTCTCACAATATGCTTTTGTGAACTCGTTTCCAGTTAATATTAGACACATATTTTATTATGTGTATTATATTTATTATTAATATTTTATTATGTTGTGTCCAGTAT
>NW_019211454.1:35571625-35697708 GCF_002443255.2 Varroa destructor
TATAATAAAAATTTTATTAAGTTATTTCACCATTTCTAGAACATCATTCACCCATACGGAGGCCTCTGAAAAACTACACAAGTCACACAATGAAATACTGAACAGTTATGAGTGCTCATTTTAATAAGTGCAATCTACGTTGCAAATTACACGGAGACTACCAAAAATCTCGGCTCAATACATTTTATTTACTACGTAAACAAATAAAGCCTGGTAGATAATGCTTTAACCCCATTCAGATAGAAAATAGGTTGACACTGTTACGGTTTTGTTTCATCTATCAAGGATCCAGAGACTAGAATTTCTGCTCCTGTGGGGAGGTGGGTAGAGCACTGGACTCAAGTGTGAAGTCTCGAGTGCAATGTTCAACTAGAACTCAGTTGTTTTTTTAGTTGACTTCTTAGTTTCAGCCCATCGTGTTAATATAGTTACTCAATATGAATAGTACTACCACTACCTGCACGTAAGATACTTGAAAGTGGACTTCACCGTGTCAAACGTTTGTTGCCGTGCTATTGGCGCTCAGATGTTTTAGCCTCAAAAAATGGTACTTACGTATTTTATCAAAATACACGCTAAAAAGTATACAAGTACGTGCGGTGCTGATAAAGATGTAAAGCCCATGTTACAACCAGCTTTTCGCTTTACTACTTAAATGTCGCTTTTAATCTTATTAATCTATATTAAGCTTGATATCAAAAGCTTAATATAGAAATCGATGAAAAAATGTGTTCAGTTGTAGCTCACTTTATTGAACAAACTTCAAATTCCCTCTATCTTCAGTTGTTGCTATACTTTTGTATGCACTATACGTCTTTTAGTTAAACGATAGAGTACACGAAGCCATACGCGCTATGTTTCCTATCTACAGCCTCACTCCATCATCGTTCGGTTAAAACAGTCACGCGCATTTTAGCACCGCCGCGTGTTCTCGCCGTGCACCTACAATTTTGCTCGCGATTTCTGAAATTTAGATGCAACTACAGTACTACCATCATTAGCACTGCCATCACAATTACCATGTTTGGCCACATCAAGTTATCATGACAGTTAGGGCCAGCCAAGGTGGAACCAAAGCGAAACACGAATATAGATAACGGACCCAAGCAACGCGTTGAACCCGCTCCATGGGCGGAAGTAAGCTAGAAACAAGAAAAAGCATTGTCTGCTTTTGTATAAAATGAGTATGACTACGACGTAGTGCGGTTGCCTGTGGGTCGACATGAGTGCGCTCGTGCACGTGTCTGTTTCTCTATGCTCTGGGGTTAAGACCCATATGATAATTTTGAAGAGTCAGCGTGATGAAGCCTCTCTAGGTTTTCTCGCTGATCCCTTAATCAAAAAGTTACTCTCTTTGTTCTTCCCTGCCTCCTCGGCTCGTCCTAATGCTATAGGGCCCTAGGTGGCCTGGGCTAGCGTGTAACCGTTGTGGTTCCATTAAGATTCACTCACCATTAGGAAGCGCTCGTTGGTCCGTTGCTTAACTGGCTTGTTGGACAATCGAAGCCTCAATGCCTTCTTATTCCTTACTGTACAATACTCCATCTATGGTTCCGTCGTCATAGTTTCATACCAATCCTGTTGAGCCCCATGCGCCGACCACTCTCATGATAACCTACTCCGTTTCATCCTTCTTTCTATCCTTCCCCGTATCCCGACAACTTCCCTCTACACATTTGCTCAGTTTGAGAGAGAGGGCCAAAAATGTCTGCCAGGCGAACTTCAGAGATAAAAGCAAAAAATATGAAGGAAAACGACTGAGGCCAGATGTTTGGTCGGACTTGTAGCCTGTCAGGCAGCCCGACTTTTCTCGAAACCATTCAAAGCAGATTATGACGCCGAAAACCGGAAAATAAACGTTCGAAACAAACTGTACTTCAGGTTTACGAATGCTATGAAAGCCGTGGGCACTCCCCCACGGCCACATGCACCTGCATCAATTAGCTTGTCCGCAATCTTTCATTGTTAGTAAAAGGTCACCGATGATCCACTGAACGGCGGCAATAGCTACGCCAGCGGTACTACCCGACAGTAGTGCCTTTTGTTCGACCGACTGGGAAGCCCAGGACAAGATCTATGCGAGACTACTAAAAAACCTTTCTCTTCGGGTTTAGCTTGTCCGGTTCATCTAGGAGGAATTAGATGTCAGATATGTCAAAGGCGCGACATGCACCCGTTGAGTACAGCGGCTAAGACAAAGAAGGGGCTTCGAAATGCTGAGGTCTGTGCAGATAAGAGCTTCTTTCTAGCTCACTTTACTAGATGAGTTGCTGCAGTTCGCTAGCAGCGCTTCGATGAATTACATTGTCGCGAAAATGACCGCATTTAATTAAAAGAAGTTCGAGATATATATATATATATTTGGTCTACGTCTTATCTTTGTATGATATTATCAACGGAAACACCTAAAATACAAACATTATTAGTGCGTGACGCAATACCCGACCTCACGGCCCGCGTTTGTATTCTAGGATACGGTTTAGGACCGGTTACGCTAGCTAGTTCTTCTTTGAATGCCTGTGCTGTGTGCTCAAGTCCAATCTTTTTCCTTGGCTATCACACCCGTTTACGCTTGAGCATACGGACCTCAATATTTTCCGCAACCGATCATTTTAAATACCCTCGAATTGGAGCAGATATTGATCTGCGAGACTTCGGATTTCGGCTACCCTCACATCGAGCCACCAGCTCCCTGATCTGTGAATTTATGCCGAGGCTGATATGGAAGCGCTGCAATGTCCACTGTGCAGTTTTTTTTTAGATGCCTGCATGTCCGCTCGCTTTCACGGAGTGATAGCGACTTCAGCCTGAGCTTGTACGATACGCAACAACGTTGCGCTCCCTTTGATTCGATACAGGAGCTCGTTGATGAGTACGCACCCAGGAACATCTGCTTCAGTATCAAACCTAAGAATGGTTCCGTTCAGATACGCCTCCGCGGCTTTCTCCTAACTTTCATCAATTTGAGGCCATCCTGCCTCATGGCAGGTACCATCAAAAGCTTGCTCCACGCTACGTTGACGCTTCGAATTTGGTTGCGATTAGCGCAGGACCGCAAGGGCGGAAATACCTAGGATACTACTGGTGCTCTGGTACTACTGGTAGTATGTACATACAAATATGGAGTCAACCTTATATATGTTGTACTTCAATCAAATTATAAAATGGACCCTCTAATGGACCCTTCCATTGTGTCTGGGTTAATCAAGCTTGGAGAAAGGATAACTAATAGACCGTGATCGATTTGCTAACACAAATAGCTCGTCGCATGCTTGTGCAGCGGGTAGTGTCATCTGTATTTCAACCATGAAGATTGGTCAAATCGGTAAATCTATATTTGTAACTTTGCACTTATTCCATTCGAAGTGATTCCTTGTTGTTATTATCTTGAGCCAGCTATACATAGCTACTTACAAACTTAGGTAACCTATGCATTAGCCTCGTTCATTTTTGGAGAAGTAAACATTCCGGTGTACAGGCATGTAGATAAGCGTCTCTTGGGTCTAGATAATAGCATTGAATTAAAAAAACATCGTATTGTCACACTCCGTAGAAACTGTTCCCTGTAAATAATAAATTTGCCGCAACAAACCCGTGGGTAGCGGTGCCGGCTTTTCCACCGTCTAACTCTTGCGTAGGGCGGTCTTGTTGACTGAGCAGCAGTAGCAGCAGCTGTATGACGATGGAATAACAGATATCGCCTTATTTAATGTATGCGCCTTTCTCTAACTATGAAGGACTCCTTCCATAACTTTCCGGAGTTGATTGTCACTTACTTCAATGTCACATCTAGAGACTAAAACTGAAGATATCTTTGAGCAAACGAGGTAACGACAGCAACGCAACATATATAAGAGAATCTTCGGCCAAGAGGTGCTTTGGTGAGTCTAGAGATTTGCTGTTTTGTAACTTGTAACTTTTCCGTTCTAGTTGGCTGACCGTTGGACCGCCGCGTTGAAATCAAACGTTTTCTAAAAACTGTAGCGGGATAAAATGGCGTACTACACCCGCCTACGATACGTAAAGTACTAAACGCTTTTTTATCGCCATATACTTGTGTGTACTCCTAAAATTTTTAACATCATAAAGTTAGAATTTGTCGTAACGTAATTTTTAGGCGACAAAGTGAGATCTACTGTGCGCTAATCCTTGTGTGTCGCATTCAAAAATTTGTCTTTCGCACGTTTTGAGAAATGACGCAGAACACGTTCTCTATTGAGAAAAATCAAAATCACAGACCTTTCTTAGTAGAGAAATGAGCCGTGCTACATTTTTAAGTACGTCCTATTTATGAAACAAAGGGCAAAGTTAAATGAAATGGTTACTCAGTTTCTAGCTATAGGCGATGCCTAAGTTAGGAAACAATTATGCTAAAAGCCTGACTATGATTCGATATATTCTACCGTGTAGGCTATCGAGCTATATACGAATAACTTCTGCGTTGATCTGAGGTTTCGTCTGATAGTGAGGTAATGCGTTGTAATTATTATTATGGAAATTGTGTGTTGTTCTGTGCATACCGTCACAAGTGATGTCAGTCAAAAAGAAATTAATCCTTTCCAATATCAATATATTATTTAAATTATAATTACTAAATACGTACGTTAGGTTTACGCGTCCATTTTTCTTGTTTCGTTTTCTCTGTTCCGCTGGTTTCTCCTCTCGTTTCGGCTGCCATCCGTTCGGTACAGAACGAAATACCAGCACTCCGCAATGTTTATTTTTTTTCGAGGGAATATTGCACTTTGCGTCGATTGGAGTTCTAGAATCGGCAGCTAATTGCTTACATTATCTCATATAGCCCTCGTGGGCTATAAGCATGTAATATGGATTTGCCCATGAAACGCCTTGCCGTTTTTTAAAGTGTCAATAATTTGTACCGCCGGATAAAATGAACCTATATTAGGCATGCATGTCTGCAAAATCGATCTGACGCACAAGATGCTGGAAGCCCGCGAAAATTGTAGTGATTTTCGTATTAAACTTAATAATAAATAAGGTTGCCTGAAAACATATATCTTCCTTCAACTCGGCATTACCCTCGATCCTCCCAAACAATTCGTTGTACGAAAGCAAAACTCCGTGGACTTTAGGTTACGTTCTAATTATCCCAGCTTTATAAAATAAATACAGTATGCTCATTGACTGCATCCTTCACTGCTGGCACATAGTTGATACTTGCATTTGTGTACATATGCTTACGGTCTTGTTTGTGGCTTATTTACTTTATGTTAAGCTTCCTTTTCTATCAAAGACCTCAGGGTAACTGATTAAGCTACAGAGGGTCGCAGACTGAAACTAACCGGAGATAGCTTTGCCTGTGCCCCGTATCAGCAGCATCATTGATTAGTAGTTGTGCGGATGTTAGGCATTTCGTCTCTGCTGTAAAATTTAGCTCTTCTTTTTCTAATTATTCGCACAGACACAGACAGTCAGGTTCGAAATTATTATTATTATTACTTATGGATAAGTTGCGAAAAACTATTGGCGTTTGATCGTACACAGTGTCCGCTCGCGTTGATAGAGGTGTTGGCTGCTGGAAGCTGTCAAAGGAAATCGGGAGTGCAACATGCGGATGAGTCCAGAACTTAAGGGGCTCCTTATGTAGGAACTCTCGTTTTCATCGAAACACATGAAGCGTAGCTGCTAAATAAGGAAATAGGCGCGTCTATTCAAACGTCGGCTATTTGCCAGGGCGCAATATTTCTTCACGGTGTCGCTCCACCCTGTGTCCAACCCATTGACAGTAGTCGATTGCCTCGAAAACAGCCGAGGTTTTGCGCAAATCGGCCGGTTGGCTAGCAAAGCAGCTAATCAGCGTAATTTGTTTGTGGCATCTTTTAGCCTTCTCCTTTTGCGACCCCTTCTGGCTGATGAGGCAATATGTCGAACACAACATCGGTAGATAAACCGAGTGGCTAAGGAAGGTATTGCCCAATAGTTGTTGGGTCATTCTGTTACCACTACTCCGCTTCGCAAAGGGTGTTTAATTTTTACCTCGCGCTATCTTTGAAATGATAATTATTTGGCTAGAAGTATGTAGATCTCAAACAGGAGGCGTCATAGATTCATGCGTAGAGGCAAGACAAAATATAACCTTTTCATTGGCCGATTCTGCATCTGATATCAAAACGTATTCTGTATCATATGTAGTCATCACTGAAATATTGCAAACTCACCAAGTTTCTTGCCTCACTCACACACTTCTTGTTGTTCGTATTTGTGCACTTATAATTGGTGCGTTTTTTAGTTTTCGCTATATTCGACTTCATTGTGTCTTGACTGAAGCTAGAAGTTCGAAGCGGCAAACGTGTTTCAAGTAGAGAACCCTGTCGATGCGTCGCATGGCGTGAAACGTTGTCAGAGTGTATTTAGTGATGTAGCTTTTTTAATATTATCTAACGAAAAGGAAGTGATTACCTGTGATAGCAATCACTTAGAAGTGTTCGACGAACATAAGTGGTATGTGTTAAAAGGATATAGTTAGTGTTTTTAAGGATAGCGTATACATTAGTATTTAACCTATTGTATCGTTTTGTCTTCATATATATCGCCAGAGAGAGAAAGCGAGAGAGAGAGAGAGAGAGAGAGAGAGAGAGAGAAAGCGAGAGGAAACTTTGTGCACATTAGCTCCGCCAGAATGCTCGGATTACGCGTGCTTCGACTGCACACCTGCCGGGTGATCCTGTTAACATCGCTGGTGTGGTTTGTCATTGCGGCTCTACTCTTTTTGTACAGCAGTGAATGCCGAGGTTCAGAATGCCTAGATAAGCTACCGATGTTCACTTCTGTGCTGAAGCCCGAAGCTGAGCCTCACTCGCTCTTCGTTCAGTGGTCACCTGTAAACTTTGGTAAAAATCCTTCCCATTGGCCGAGCGGGAATGGCAAAACTGTACAGATACCACCAGAAGAGGAGAACCTTAGAAAGGTAAAGTTTAAAATTAGCCAGTTTAATCTGCTAGCGTCTGAGCGATTCGCCCTCGACAGGTCGTTACCGGACATGCGGTTGCCAGGTTGCCGTGATAAAATCTACCCCTCTCGTTTGCCAACAACCTCAGCTGTCATTGTATCTCCAGACGAAATTATTGCTCTTCAATTATTATTGTTAAAGTATTTTGTGTATTATAAAGAGTCCACGGCTTCGGGTGTATGGACACATTCGATAAAACGTGAACTACAAAAAGGAGACATGATCTTTATTGTTCCGGAATTAATTTCTTTAGACGTTTCGGCATATCATGAAACCGATCATTGACAGCGTTTTATGCACTAGTTAGCCAATTAATAGGACGTCTAATTTCTATTGGACCTGATGAAAAATTGTCGAGGAACTTCCCTGTTGTAAGGATGAGGTAGAAAATGATGAATTACTAATTCATCCTAGGGAAAAGAAAACAACTTTTCTGTTTGTATTTGTATTTGTGAGATATATCTCTCTATTTTAATGGTCTCACAAGGTAGTTTTGAAATATTCAGTGTATCTTTTGCTCGAGCAATTCGTTGCTGAGGTCAACAAGTGGCCTTACGTATGTCGACAACAATCAATATGACCAATAACCTTTTTATTGACTACGACAATGCTCGACTAAGTAATATCAATAGCCACAGCTTGGGAATAGCAAGACGTGTAGCATAAACAGCACGTCATAGTAGAAAGAAGAAAAAAACAAATGATAGGAACCCATAGCGGACTAATGAGTATGGAAGACCCACTGCTAGACTCATAATATAATGAAGCAATCGTACAGCCCAGCGAGTAGATGTTAGTTACTTATAAGAATCACTTGCAATATGAGCTTATGTGTGGGTCAAGCCAAATTATAAGTACCCCATTTTCCTTAGTTATTTGACACTCTCACTCCAGCATCTTCGTTCTAAGCTCCATCTGCTTAACAAAGACTTTCCAAGAACTTAACCATATTTTGCTATTAGAGAAAATGACATCAAAGTGTCCATAAAACGGATCCTGTTAGAAAAAAACTTGCCTTTTTATCTATACCTTCAAAAAAGTGAAGAGGCAGCAAAGATTAATCTCCACGCAACAGCTTTTTTGCAAAGGTCACTATGATCAGAACTACTCATCAAGGTACAAAACCGATGCATCGCATGCAATTGGCACGAAAGGGTCATCGATCATCGTTTTCAATACCCAGATGTCTGCATTATTTGAAGCCCGAATTTAGGGAAAGGCCACATACACACAAATAATACAATTAACTATTGGTGGTTAGATACTCAAATCAGCTGTCAATATAAAGCAGCATTTATTTTAATTATTTAGAAGCAGCAACGAAATGATGTAAATATTTTTCATATAGTAGTACAGTAATTAGATGGGTCGGGTTCGGGTCGCCGTTAGCGGCGAACGTGCGTCAAGAACAAAGCGTACTATAGAACAGATATTACCAACAAATCGATTTGACCGCCACAAGATTCGTTTTAAACCTAATGAAAATGTAAATGCATATAAGATATTATCTATAAGTTTAATTATGGTGATATTTTACAGATATCATTGGCCCGCCTGAGATCTGGGTAGATGTTACATATCTCTGCGTTATATATGTTTTACTATGTTTCCTATCGTCGGCCCTTGAACGTTGAGCTTGTCATAAGACAAAACCTGACGTAAAAACGGTTTGACAACACGTTATATTAACAAGTTTATTATTGACGCCATAGTTCTGTTAACTCCCGGAAAGCATGCAGCTTAAAAGATGAAGCAGAGTGTATAACACTGCTTAAAACTGTCTCCATTTATTGCAACATGTTCGAAATTTATATAGGCAGAAATGTGCAGGCTCACGCGCGTACCTTCACGTATTCATATTATTGTACAAAGAAAGCTCTCCTGGAACCTGTAATCTGAATCGTTTTATGAATCAACGATCGATGATACTAATGCCAAACTCAGTAGGTCAATAATGAGTACCTTCAGCTAAATCAAAGAGACAACCAGGCAAAAAAAAATATAGAAAAAGGGAAAAACGTCTGCAAGAGCGACTCGTTCCCTTTCTTTCCTGATGCTCCTGATGGCGCTTTCAAAGTCAGCGGTTGCGACAATAGTAGTGACGATTAAGGAGTGTCGTCGGCGCCCGCTATCGTTGGCGGTGTGTGAAGAAGGGCTTACTTAGGCCGTTGAATTTATCAGGTCAATGGACCGTGAGATTGAATTTTTTTTTGAAGGTTTTTCCCTTCACTCTGTGCTGATTTTAGACTGGTCATTGCCGCTGCCATCTGTTTCGCCAGTGGAAATAAATATCAGGTTGCCCAAGGACTTTCATCTTGGCTTACTTTCCGATGAGTAGAAGGGGGCGTCAGTGGGATTGACCATGGCGAAGCTAGGTCATGCCTTGGCACGCCACAGTGGTGCTAGTCTTGTTGGCCTGTTCTTTGTTGTAGATTGTCGTCGCCACCGTCGAACTTTGAACTCGTCCGGACCTGGCCGTTATGACCTGAGATTGCGTCTTGAAGTCGCTTTCTTCGTCCTCTCATCACCACTGAGGGCCGGCAAGGCTGGATCCGTGTAGCCTCTACTCGTTTTTTTCTACTGTCGTTGCTGTCGCTGAGTTCCATGCCACCTTTGTCCCGGTTTTTTTTTCTGCTCTTAGTTTGGCTACATAATAATAATAATAATGGTATTCAATTTGTTTCACTGTTAAAACCTTTTCAATTATAGACCACATGTTTGTGTCTCAGTTTGCTTCACAGTCATGCTTACTCACTCGTATGCTTTATACGCTAAAAATTATGCCCACTAGCAATACCGTTAGGAGGGAACCATTTTGCAATGTGAATCGACACATACTTTTGAAAACGGCAGATCGAAACTAAACAAGAGAAAAGGGAACATTATCGGAATTGTCCAATTACACATACACAGTTTGTCCTGTCTGTCGATTCTTTTAGCTGTGGCCGTCACCGCCGCTCTCTGTATGATTAAGAAAAAGTTAGTCGGCTTCGCTACGCCATTTACTATAGTACCTGCCACTTCCCTGACCCCCCTGTTATTGTCAGCCAGTGCTCCACGTCGTGTCGGCGGATAGAAGGTTATAGGGATTGCTAAGCTTCGAAACCTCTACAACCTGCTCTTTGCCACTTACTCGCCCAACACTTCTTTCTACCTTTGGTGGAAAAACTTTTTATCGACGCGAATAACATTAGAGGTCGACGTAAGGTAATTTTCGTTCGACGATCGTTGCTGATGCTGTGGCGGCCATTCTTATGTTTTTATAGCTATTGGAATGTACGTTACATCTGCCGTTAATGGCCCACATATGTGTACTTCGGTAGTTACGCTTAGTTGCTGGCGTGGAGTCGAATTGCTTACCCCCATCAAAACGACCGCTGCTTGTGCCTTCAGTTTGATGTCCGGAATCGCTGGACAATGCGACAGAACACAATCGAAGATAGGTAATCAATTTAATGACAGCAACAGGGACGAGGAAGAGGATAAAGGAGCGGAAGGGGTGACAGTGAAAAAAAAAAGTAATAAGTTAAGCAATTGCAACAGGAATTCCTACTTCTAATACGGTGTGGCAGCCCTTGATCGACGACGCCATTTCCGACGAGCGACGTCACGTACATACGCAAATGGGGCAGCAGAAATGCACGCCTAGGCACGACCATTTCTAACGGCATACTACGAGCACGGGAACAAAAAACGTCGCAAATATGTCTGTCTGCCTTTTTCCGGTTATTGCCTGCAACGTGTGTGTGCGAGCTGGCGCAGGTAAGGCAATCAAACGAGAATGGATCTTGTAGGAGCACAACGATACACTTGCTTTGTTTGGTTCGCAGTAATTAATTTTGCATAAGTGTGTTTTACGGCATGTCCAGGCATTTGGTGAAAAGAAATCCATGACGTGAATAATCAGCTTAATCGTCGATGCTGCTGCTGCTGCTAACGTCTTCCATACGTTGCATTCAAATAAAAGCCATTGCTTCGATAGGGCAAGTTAACTATAGGCGAAAACAAGCAGGAAATGTGTATCAACAAGGCCGCCATCACATATAAACTTGTTGCTTGCGGCCTGTTTTGTATCAAACTGTCCCCTCTTGTAGCGCTTGGCAAGCTACCTGACGCCCAGGGTACGCAATATAGATTCGACGAATTTGAGGGCATAACCGCGTATGTCTCCAATATGGTCGTTTACGAGAAGAGGCAAGACCCTACGATGTGAAGACATAAAACGTGCGCAGAATCTTGTTATGCAGCTCTGCCGGCTGGCATGACCCCCAGATCGCCGCATGCTGGAGGTCGCAATGCGCCGATGTGCTTCCTTCCCTCATAGGAAAAGAGGAAAAAGTTTCGAGGTAAGACGTGACACAACCTGTGCTTTATAAGTGAGTGAAATGATGTGAAGAATCCGTAAGAAAAGCCCAGCGATTTGCCCTGAGCTTGTGAACCCCATTACACGCTCTCCATGAAATATTCATTTGCGTTCACATATGTGTGGCATGCTTTTGTACGTGTAGGCCTGGGCATTTGTCGCAGGCCCACAAGTCGGTCCAGACCATCAATATCGTAGTCCAATTGATAAGGTCATTGGCGATAATCAGACGGACGCTTGACGCCGTATAGAATATACTTCGAGAATTTAGAGAGGCCGCAGTTAGTACGATGGAAATTTATGGGCAGGAAAAATTTTCTATATACTTGTACTGTACTAGAAATATCGTGTATTGCGTATTTGATGACGACTGATTATAGGTCGGGCTTGGCACCTTTGCGTTGATTTTTTGTTGTTGTTGTTGTTGCGTTGATAGACTGCAGATATTGATTCGTTTGAGTAGTAGAGTTAAGTGTTGGACCAAACTTTGATGGTAGAATAGGACTTCCGTGTTTAGGGTTTTAAGTGTGATACTACCATTAAGCATTGGTTTAAAAGGACAGAAGTTGGTCTCAGATTGGTTTACGGGCTAAGACTTTATTAAGTCTTTTATTAAGGAGACAAAAGCATTGAGTCAGTGCATTTATTTCTTTACTGTGGCGGAATTGTCGGTTACCTAGAAACCATTTTGCTGGTGACGAAGAACTGAAATATTTTCGATTCATAGAACATTTTGATGAATTTGTTAGCGAAGTGTTACGGGTTGTAGTAGCAATCGTTTCGCATGTACAGCATCCGCCCAAACAACGCCTATGTGATGGCCCACGTTTTTACCTACGCCACGAGATAGTAGGGACTTACATTAGGTTCCGCGGTGTGTCAAGACAAAGAAGTAGGCCTTGCACGAAAAGGTCCTCGAGGCTCAAATCCGTGCTCGGAGATACGGGGACATTTTCGAACACGAAGACAATTCATAAGGATTATACTGTTAAGGGCTTTGTACCTCGTGCACTCATGGTATGGCAAAGGACCCACATAGAAACACACGTGCCCGTACACAGCCACACGAGAGGCCACATTTTGCGCAGTCGAGGAGCCGACAACAGCGCGTCGCCGGTGAATATGGCATCGATCAATTTGGATTAGTAATTTTTTGGCCTTAGCGTTCCTGTGGACTGGTGGATACGTTAGCAGACTTCGTAGCACAGGACTTTGCAGCATTTACGAAAAAAACACAAAACGTTATGCTAAATTGGCTGTTAACTAATCATAACTTCGAAAATCTGTTTACTTCGAGAGTGTAAATCCTTAATGGAGGAATCACCGGTTGAAAGCCGGATGGCATCTGTTAATGTTTGAAAAACTGTTCCTTCAGCCTTCATATGAAAGATGATCACAAAAGGAAGAGACTTAATGCTCTAAGTACTAAAGACTGCACATAATATGCGGAACATCACCGTACTGCAGCACTTAAATAAAGCATGTACAACTATTTAGCAATTTAGTATATAGTTAGTAATTGAGGTATTATTTCTTATAACCAGGACATTTAGAATATGAAATTGAGCACAGTATAAACGGGTATTAATTACTTTAACGTTTTCGTTACAATGTTTGTTACGCGTTATCACCGAAAATAATGAACCCTTATTCATTTATAGAAATAGAGAAAGACATGGTAAATACAATTCGCAAATTTCGTGCTCGTCTGTCTCTCTGCTTAAATTCTTGAAGAAATCTCTCTGAAATGGTTACGTTCCTAAATTGCCCAGAATTTTCGTGTTTGCCCTCAGTAGACTGTTTTTTTTTTTGTCTAAATGTAATTGTGAGCAGTAAAACTTAGTTCATTCTTATAAATTTTACTTCCAATTAAGGCCAATGGATCAGGTAGCAAGTAATGGGGGAGTGATAATACTATAGTGAACTACTGGATTAGATGTACAGCACTGGGTAAGTTCCATAAGACGATACAATAACGCCGTTATTCTGGCCAGGTATGAACCTGTGTGGCTACCTATCAAAATACGACCTTGGAATATTTCATTCATGTGCCAGTTTTGACTGAGAAATATTAATTAGTCTCGACAGAGCTGACGAGCTTGTGTTGCTCGTGGATATAATATCCTGGTTACTTTTTACCTGTCCAGTTAACTTAATCAACTTTAGTACTTAAGTTGGTAAATATTACTGGCCATGATACTTTTGCACTAACTATTTATAATTACGGAGTCATATATCTTATTGATCTTAATCTTTTTGTTTTGGCAATGAACTCAACTATACGAGTAAGTGTGCTGATCCGCTCATGTGATTTTACTGGATATATAATGAAGCATCAGTTTGTTTTGGCATTAGATGACGAGCTAACAATTATATCAGGCTGGCACTTCAACTTCCGGTTTAACGTTCGCGCCGTGCGCCACCGGTGCCGTACTGATGAGATGACCGGATTAGCGGCCTAATACATACTGAGACTGTATCGCGATTACAGTTTATAATTAAGCAGGCTGCTTTAAGTTGACCCGGTTATTTCGGCAAGTCAAGCAGTAGCTCAAATCGATGACAACACGGTTTCTACTGTATAAAAATATGTATAGAAGTATAATACACCTTATATGTCCTACGGGAGTGCAGGCTCCCAGCATATGTTCAGAGCGTTGCTACAAAGAACCCACACTAGCATTTGAGCCTAGGATGAGCCATACTGGAAGTGGGGGGTTGCCTAGCGTAATATATATATATATATATATATAGCGTAATTTTCGGTCGTTGCGAAACTATGGGGAGAAACACATATTATCGCGATTATTAACTTTTTGTCGTCGTTAGGGGTGGTCGCTCGGGACGCTCAACACGCATTTTTTTTCGCCACACCTAACATCACTCGTTAATACTGTTTTGTAGCTATGCGATTCCAGTTCACGTTGTTAACAATGACACTTGTGTATTGTTCTCTACAGAAATAGCAAAAGTGCAATGCTTAAATCTAAAAAGCTGTTCAGCACTTTTACCACCGTGAGTTACACTTTGTGAATCTCCTCGAAAATTCGTTTCTTCTTGTCAAAAACCTACTGTCTACCCTACCGCTTTACACGGTTTGCCTTTGAAGAGGAACCCCCGGAGCAGAGAGACAATGCTTGTTTGTCCCTTGAACTGGAGTGTTCTCCCCTTAAATTAAATTCCCTATCCTAAATTCAACTCGCCAAACTCGATTACCCCTTCAATGTATACACACAATCCACGAGAATGTCATTTTAATAGAATTGCGTTTGGGCCTGTCGTTTTTTGAAAAAATTTAACTGAGAAGCCATCTGTGCCTTACCAAGGCTGTTTTCGAAACGTTTGAGATCTTCCTTATCCATTTCTTATTTTATTTAACAGATGCCTTCGAACTATGCGTTCGTAGATGTTTTAAGCCTAAATAGCAGGCCGATACCATAAAGAATTGGTTTCGATGCATGTACGTTAAGTATATTAATTGGCATTGCTTTAGATTGGTCTAAAAGTTGGGCTTAACAGAATGTTCACAAATTCTGGTAATATTCTAATTCGAACAGATTTAAACAGTTTCGCAGTAAAGCTATAAAGAAAATTGTAGCTACTATCTTGGCCACATTCTTCTAAATGTCATCTTCTTCGTTGGCCGCCTTGTCCCGCCGGTTTGCGAACCGGAAGAGATAACTCGTACAACAACAAACGGCAAATGCTATCTCCGAATTGTGGAAATGGCGACGGCCTGTTGGCTCTTTATGTACTTCTGAAGAACGCTGGTCAATTTCCCCCACGCCATAGTTTGAAGTTGTGTATCAAGTTCGCACTGTCAGCGTTACGGCCGTCTTCTATACTCATGTATATTTCCCTATCCAGTCTCGGTCCTGCTCGTTTCCAGCGCTAAACTTGAGCGCGAACCATTCATCATCTCAACGACGATGCGCGGTCCCCTTCAGAGATGGGGGAGCAACAAAACTGTTATAGCCTAGGGACTATCACAACTACATTAGTTCTATTATTCGGCGTTTTTCAACACACCGCATTACGTTCTTGCGACAATAACAGTAACATACATAGACGAAAAGAAAGGACAAAACTTGGCCTACTATTGTCTCTCAGCCGCAGCTGAAATTGCGAACTTTTTGAAGCTTTTGCAGCAAGCTCAGGGAATTTCAATTGTTGGCTGAGTTTTCTTTTGCCTAAAACACAGAGAAAGGGGTTTGATGCATGACTTTTGCCATTTTGAGCCTTGTGCAGTATAGCGACCTTTTAAGAATGATAGTTCCTGCGGGTCATACGTGCTAATGCACATTTTATGATGACAATAGTTTAGCCACAATAGAAATTTAGATTTTAATTATCAATTATGTTTTTATGCTTGTTAAATCAATAATAAGGTCCAGAAATGTTTATTCATTTGGGGAAAAACATTATTTAATGAAGCTAGTTCGTCGCGGCTATAAAATCATAAGTTTTCACAACGCATGTTTTTCAAAAATATAAATTCTGATCAGTTTTTGAGGATTTACCATACTAGAAAGAGAAATTAAATAATAAATAAATAGCGGTAAATAGCTGAGCTCGACCGTTCGAGGCGATGCACAACCGCATCACTTGTGTGGGACTTTAGATTAGAGGACGCGATGTTAGCATCTCCGTTGCTCGCCGTACACAACACAGTTTTCTGGATTATTTGCTTGTACTGCTCTCACGGATCTCATTTTATACGATTACGTTCATGCATGCATATATGCTTGTGTTCTATGCCAGCGTATCGGGTTTGGAGTTCCATATGCTGTGATCTTCTTTTGTGTGCTGCATTTTTTCGCTTAATGTTTATAAACTCCATTGACCAGCTGTGTGTGTAGCAACTGCGGCCAATGCAAGAGGTTCCATTAACTATGGGTGGAGTGAGAGCCGTTTGGCTATTTGCACAAACGGGGCAAACGAGCCGCCCAACCGGACTAAATTTAGATCTACATCCACATCCAGCCGAGTGAGTGTGCGTGTCTCGAAATCCTCGAGGGGATTACGTTGTCGAAGAACAAACCCAGTCCGGCCTTCCGACTATATATATCTCTCCCTCCGCGTGTCTAACTCTATAATCTTCTTCTAGACCTCCTCTTCCTGAAGAGTCTCTCTTGAAAGGCTAAGTCTGTTCGGCCTGAAAAACAAAAACGACAAGAAATATGTCGACTGACAAACTCAAAAGGACATTGAGCTGTCGAATCTTTAGGTTTTCTCTGTCTCTACTCTCTGCTGACAAAGTGACAGTGATTTAATGCTTCTGACAAAACGCTACACTAAGCCTTTGAGTTAATTGGCGTCTGTTGTTAGTCTCGTAGGCTTTTTTTAGCGCAGCGGTAATTTTTCGGCTGACCGAAAAGACCGTCACCATGAAAGTTGTGGAGTGGACAAATATGTACAGATATATAAGAATGCATACTTTTACAAACAAAGCGGCATGTGTTCGTGCAGCTTTCTTGTTTAAAATTCTATGGAGCTTTATCAGATCTGATGCTTTATTTGAATGAAAATCTATCATTAATAGAGCTTACATATCTCTTGCTGCCTTTTCCATGTATGCGAAATGACAAAACGAGTATACTCATAAAAGTTTACTCATAAAATTCAATTGTGTTGGTTGGTATTTAGTGTGACAAAAATGGACTATGATAGATAGGAAATATACAGACTTGATCTAAATACGGTTTATACATAAAGGAAATTTTGCCTTTGTATGGGATGAACTTCTTTAAAAGTCAAGCTAGGAAACGGTCGATGGGACATTGGAGGACTTTGGTCGGTAGCAACTATGGCCATTATGTCGTTACTTCAGAATGTTTCGTCTTTGTAACGCTTTTCACGCGTATCGTTGGGCTTTCACATGCGTCCGTCTAACGACAGTGGTGTAGCGGGGCTTTGGCACACCAGCGCATTGTAAAGGTGCCCCTGCAGATTTATACGGGACCGAAAAAAGGAGAGTCGTCTTTCTAGCAGCTTATGAGATAGACGAGGAGAGAACGAGAAAGAAAAGGAGCAGCTTGCCCGCTGTTTAGCTTGCGCAGCCCACATGAGGGTTTACAGTAGTGAATGGTTGAGTTGGTACTGTACAGTTCCCTGCAGCCCAGTCGGCCTCTCAAGATAGTAGCCTCTTTTTGAAACGGACGCAGAGCGTTGTTCTTAGTGTGGTTCTTTATAATGTTAATACTCAAAGACGACGAAATTGAGTAGCTGTGGCTAGGGCTAACTGCAGCGAATGAAAAAGGCCAGCGACTGCAGATAGCGGCTCCACTTACACAGTGAACTCCACCCTTAATCCACGTATTCCAGTATAACCCAGTTGACCCTCGAAAGGAACAGTAGCAACGCTGCAGCGGCACCCCAGTGAGTTGAGAAAAACTGAGTGACTGTGAGGGATGGAATGAGTGGAGAGGTAGAGAAACGAAGGAAAAGAGCCTTCTCTCCGGTGTCTTTTCTGCCCGTCTTTCTTTTTCGCCTGCTACTGCCCTCTTTGCCCCTGATCCCTTACAAGTCAATGTTTCGGGGAATGCTTGTTTGTTTGTTTTTTTTGCTGGTGTTGCTGCTGCCGGCAGATCAAAACGACTTCGCCCTGTGCCGTATCCACTTTGCTGGCAAAGTTGGAGAGGAGGCAAGAAGGGGGAAAAAATCCAAAAACGAGAAAAAGAAGCGTCGGGAAGAAACGTCTCCCGTAAGACAAAAAGCCATGCCGAACTGGCTATACCGTGACTTGTGATGCCCGGGCGTAGGCATATGTCGTTGGTCGACCGAGTGTCTAAAGGCTTTTCCTTCTACATGTGGGTGTATCGTTGTGCGAGAGCATCTACGACCTGGAGAATTTACCTCGCCTCCTACATAGTAGAGATATTTCCTTAGCGTCTAGGTACATGATGCTATACAGACTAGCACATTAGTGGAAGGTTAATCACGATTTGTGAGATGATGTATCTGGCGCGGTTCTATAAAGCATACAAAATGGCCTTCCGCTGAGGGGAAAACTTGCCGGCAGGGCTAAAAAGAGCAGGGTGTGCACCATGGAAGATCTTAAAACGCTATCTTCTAATCACGACATCTATTGCGCAAAGGCTACCGTTTTCCAATGTTGGCAACAATAAAGCCAATAACAGGAGTAATATCAGTGTCGATGTCAAGCAGGAATAGGTGTGAAGACGACTCAACTCCTGCCAGAGAGGAGTCTACCTTTGTTGATTGCATTATCGTTTACGCATATGTACAGCCTAGTATCTTGCATCTAGTAGTACTGAGTTAACATAGCATGTGTACAGGGAACACAAAACTCCGTCAAACATCGAATGGCTTCTCTACTAATTGTTCAAACAGGCAGCTGCACAGTTGACCATTGTGTTCCATTATCTAGCGTGCTGCTTCGTTCGTCGATAGCTACTTCCGCTTGTTCGGCTTCATGTGCAAGTTCTTCTTCGATGGCTAAGGCCCGATAGGCTCTAGAAATGTCATATTGGATAATAAAGCATTTCTTAATATCATCTACTGGGCGTATATGGACATAAATAGCATCACTGCTTTAAAAAAACCTCATCGAACGCTGGGGCTGTTTTACTATCGCCTGCCAAAATACTGGGCGGCAGAGATAACAGGAAGAAATGAATCGAATATTCACAGATGTACTCTAGCTGAGTTGTCAAGGTACATTTTGTAGTTTCCTTTTTTACCTTATTTTTTGTTTTATAATAATACATATACTATATAACAGAGTTTAGTATGGATAACAGTTGGCCACCGGCCACTATCAACAACAACCACTACTCGCTCAACAGGGCATTGCGTTATCAGCAGAACCTGTTCTTACTCAGCACTTGACAACTAGTTCTATAACAAATTGTTGCTTTGTTCTACGGCTTGAATCAGTTCGAAACAAGTCCATGTCTTAAACGTAATTATAGGAATAATAATTATCATCAATAATAATTAAATATATGAGACGATTGTTTTGAAGAAGCCGATTCCCGTTTGACGTTAGAAGTTAGAAAATGAGTTATATGTACGAGCAGCAGTTCTTTTTCTTAGACTATCTAATTGTCTGGCCCCTGGGGTGAAATTCTATTTCAAGATGTCTGTCTTGGAAATTCGCCGCGGCCTCATCCATTTCGTATATGGCCTTGGTGTCCGTGTGTTTACAGGGCTATCGTTTCATGTAAAACCCAATTGTAAAAACACATACCTTTGGCAGGAAGTATCTGATATTTTCCTTCACGACCTCGACTGAAGCAGCTTCCCTCATCCATTGTAGTCGCTATTGCTGCAGGGAATCGGAGCTTCAGCCACTATTTCGGAGTTCGTTTGATGAAAGCTGCTATGGATGTAGCGCGGAGTGGCTGTCCGATGACGCCATTGGGATTTGTAGGAGTTCTAGATCTAATCGGTCTTCCGGGACTCTGGCGATAAAGTAGAACTGCCAGTGGCAGTAACGAACATCCGACGATAACTAGCCGGCGAACTATGAACTTCCAATGTTACTATGGTTTTACCGGCTTCCATTGTTCGATTTGAACAGCTATGTACAGCTGTAATAAGTTGAATTAGCGAACGAGCCAGCAAGCATCGAAGAGTTATCACCCTTCGTTATGGCACGCAAGCGCTACCATTTTGTCAAGGAGCCGGTCAAAGTTACCCAGTAGAAGAACCACTCGCCAAATAGAATTAGAAAGAACGAGAGCCGAGTACGACAAATGGAGACGTTCAGGGGTTATCCATGGGCACAGCATCTACAGGACTGCAAGCGCCAGAAACAAAGTGAACAAAGTTGGAAAGGTGGCTAGAAGCTGTGCATAGCCACAGCATAGAGCAAAAGGGCATGCTTCGTTGTTGAATCGTTCTGTTAAAGTTCTATAACTACAGGTTCGTGTGGACTCGCTAACCGGGCCCATCAACATTTATAGTACGTATATATCGATACAATGCATTAGATCGAAGGGAAGATGAAGATTTCGTAAGTTATCCTCCAATGATAGTGTGTATACTGTTAGTCATAGCCGATACAAACGATAAATACATGAAACAGCGGGGTCACAACTACGCCACCATACAATGCATTTGTATTTTATAATATTTGCGAATTGCATAATGCTTCGTAGTATAGTACGCTATGCTACTACAGCTATCGCAAAAAGTAGAAAAGAAAAAGTATTTGACTAACAATAAGATTTAACTATTACCAAGCAACATTACAGAACAATCATATAAGAAACCCACTGGGACCAAGGACCCGGTCCTTGGTGGACATCATTTTGCAAAATCGTGTAGCCTTTTGAGAACAGTGAATGCTACGAACTATTTAGGGGGCAATTTTAAAAACAAGAAAATGAACTTTGACTGGCCGTCTGCTCGGCACTGTCCAACAACATCGTTACCATAGACCACCCAGTTGAAGCCTATCGTGATCACCTGTTGTGAAGATATTAGCAGCTGCAGAAATAATTGTATTGATGGCAATTACGCTGGGTAGTGATAACTAAATTTAACTAGCTGTCAACCATTATGCCAAAGCCCAATAAGCGTCCTCTGACTGGCCGCGTTCTGACGCCGAACGCATTGGAGATTACCGAGAGTGGAACTGAGACAAGTAAACGCCAACAGAAAGCAACCAGCCAACTCCACTCGGCCTGGCGAGCGAAGAAATTCGCGTCATTCTTGGTACTCGCTGCTTTTCAGACCTGTCCATCTTTGATTCGATTTTTTTGGTTACTTTTTTTTACCGAACGTCTAACCGCAGCACAAGCCGACTTTTCCATTGTCTCTATGTTTGACTAACTGGTTGTTGAGCCGTCGAACCGACTGGCAGCCCAGCATTAATAGAAAGCAAAGTTTTTCTTTAAAAACTTCCCAACGAACGGCCCGGCACTGCTGTCGCTGCCATTGCCCGGAGGTCTTAACTTGTTTGGCAGATCCATACTACTGCTGTTACAACTTGTCAGTAGTTACTAGCAGTTCTAGGAGTTTCATAAAAACTGCTTAGTTGGAGATCCTTCGCTTCAGTTTTCTCGGCTACGAGGGATAACGGTTTCCACTTGCGTCCTGGTAGAATTAAAGTCCAAGTTCGATTCCTCTGTCCTCTTTTAAACCTGGTGGCCGGTGCGTACTACCGAACATAATTTTGCCCCAAGGCTTAAAGGTTGTCACCTTGGCCAAAAACCCTTCACCTATCCAATTCGTTCGGATTTGTCTGCTGACGGTCCTAAACATTCGTAGCCTTCGTTGACGGCCAATTTTATCGGCAACTGGTGGCGACTATGTTCTGTTCGATTGGGATAATCTCAATTACGACTGTCTGGTTGCCTCCTAGAATAAACTTATGTGGTGGCAGCGTGTTCAGAAATCTATCGAACTCTAGGGCGCTGTTAGCAGGTACTTTTGGCGAGTGCAAGAGCCTCCTTCAGTGATGCGCTTACTGTAGCCAGAGATCTGGCCGACGAAACCAATTGGACACCGATATCGTGAGTCCTATGATATTAGATGCTTGGAAATAGTAATAATATATGTACATTGATTTAGAGTGAAGGCAAGGATGTTATTCGTGCAATAGCAAAAATAGCCAAGTGCTAATAATATAATACTACTACAAGACATACTGTATGTAGAAAATCGAGAAAGATGGTAGGATGTAACTTACTATAATATATAATTATTGCTAATACGTATTATGATTTTGGAGTGATAATCGCTCTATTTGGTAACGAAGAATATGCATAACATACCTCTTTCTGTAGCGCGGCATGGCCTGATTTCTTCAAAAGAAACGAACGCTGGATCAGCAACGAATGAGAATCTCTGTTGGTAGTAGAGCCCTTAACGCCACCGCTACTGCTATAGCTAGCATTGCAGCCCCCAGCAGCGTTATCTCGGTGACGTTCAGGTGGCCTTGGTCATGTTAGGTTAGACCGAAACGCAGCTGGGAGCCGTATGGAACAGTACCTTCAGGGCGTATAGTGAGCCAGGAGAGTTATGGAATAGTTCGATGGGTATTCACTCAATATGGATAAAGAGCAGGTCAAGATAGCTAGCTGATCGGGCAAGCGACTCAGTTCAAGACCAGACGTCCATCTTTGCTAGTCGAAAGGGGCATCACTACCGTAGTATCTACCACTGCCGCTCTCTGATGAGTTTAATCGTCAGGCGACTGGGCCGATCAACACAAGCCCAGCTGTTTTACTGAACCACTCCAACAACAACTCAAGAGGCAGCGCGAGTAATGCAAGCCACAGTCAGACCACCATTTCTTTACTCGTGCAACGCCATGGTATTGCTTCATTGTCTTCGTTGCTGCTGATACCTCTGTTTTTTCCTGACCGCTACGAAATTACGAGCAAGAATCGTTGTGCTCGCTGTTCACTAACAGGCAGGCAGGCAGGTAGGTAGATAGCGCCTAGGCAGCTGGATAGAAATCAGTCAAGCGTAGCGTACCTTTAATGAGCTTTTTTGTGCATATTCCTCGGTTTTGCCCTCATATATTTCTCTCAAGGCAGGTGGGGAATCAAGAAGGTAAAATACTCCTGCTGTTTCGACTACGACTATTACAACATTGTTCTTCAACTTTTTTCTTTGGGACTTGTACGTCATTCTCGTATATTGTCTCGTCGGTTCCCTTCATTTTAGGGGCGCGCCCACGCACGTCTTCTCATTGTTGTTCTTGCAGTCCCCTGAGCCGAGCCCCTTCAATCGTATCAGCTCAGATGTTAGGATATCAAAGTAACAGTAGCCGTAGTCATCAGGCGATTCTGTGCGCTTCAGGATCGGTAGTGGTAGATGGATTCAGCAGGCAAAAGAAATCGCAGGCAGGTATCGCCCCAAACCGCACCTGCTGGCAGCAAAAAAGGGACAGATAGCAATAATTCATATGCTGCCTCACCATTGTTATCCTTCTCTGCTCGTAGTGATAGCCGCCGTCTTATCATAGCAGAAAAACGGCTCCCGCAACAATTCAGCAGCTTCGCTTACCGGTCGACTAAATGGCTATGAACTGTTCTATCGTATAATATGAATGCTGTGGTCTGAAAGTTTTTCGCTGTTACAAAAATCAGGTGCAGAAAATTGGAAGTATAAGTGTCACAAAACTATACAAGTCAGACACACAGCAATTCCTCGTATTTTTAGCTCGTGCTTTTTTAAATTTTTCTCATATTTTATTTAATTTCTCGTCTTTAAGAACGACCTGCACAGAATGCCCTCGATTATATAAAATCAGAAGGCAAACGCTTGGCAGGGGAAAGGCATTGTACAGACTGTTGCGAGTTTTGTGCGGCCATAACCAGTTTAAGTTATTCAGCGAATGTACGAGTTTGCATATTGGCGGGCTAACAGTCTCTAACAGCCTTTCATCTGAGCATCATTTGATCATAGCCACGTGCAGAGCATCTCTCAAAGTTACGATCATTATCTTCTTGTTCAATTGGCCCTTTGTTCGTATATATCAAAGAAACCACATTCTAAAGCAACTACGATTATGAGAGGTGTGATAATTGGCATGCCGCGGTATCAATTATTGATTCTAACGTTAGTTTCACGCACTAGCAACTCTCAACTCGATCGTACGGCGTAGAAGAAACAATGGCAGCGGTGCCAACTTGTTCCCTGTGAACGCCATTAATTATGGCGGTGGTTAAAAAAATGTAAATCCAACTCTGCTATCTCTCACTCTTCTCGACAGTACTTGTGCTCCTTTATAATAGTTTAATATATATATATATATATATAAAGATCAAAGCGTAGATTTGTGGGGCGACTGCATGGTAGCACTAGAACTATATATATGCAAATAACGGTTGTACCTTTTATATGATCAGCGGACCTACTGGTCATAACTGCCACTTTACTGTTCACACCTTCACCCACCGGCATGTTCAGGACTAAAAACCGAATCCTTAATGATAGTGTCTTGGCGCTAGTTTGCCAATGTACGAAAGCTTTTTCGAATCGTTCCATTAGCTTGGGTTGCACTTAAATATTTACGCACCGCAATGCTTGTCTCGCATAGGTGTCTATCCGGTAAGTAATGCAGTAAGTTTTCGTTGCTGTCCGGCCATCACCAATATTATCTCTTCAGCAGCTGCAGAATTGCCTCGAAAGTTTGGAGATACTGAACAGGCGGCGGGCAACAAGGTCGTCTGCTAGTTGGCGGTCAGACTTATTGCCCGGTAAGACAAACACTTGCGGCTTTCAACGGCTTGTGGCAGTACAGCCGCCCGACGAGCTGGCCCATGAAGTACGTCCCAATGGGATAAAGAGACCACTCGTTTTAAAGCAGCCAGCCAGTTCTTTCAGCTGGCCATATTAGGTTCTGGGAACTCGAAATCCGTTCAGAGTTTTCCGACAAGTATAGCTACCACTTTCAGTGGATTAAGCCTCGTTTCCACTGCCTGCGACTAATATATCCATCGTTTTCTAGCAAGACAACGCATTCTCGAAGGACCTGTTACAATGCAAAAACGATATAGCAACCGGGGTATATCTAAAGTCAAAAATACATCATCGCAGTAATACTCTACCCAAGTGAAATGGCCGGAATTGTTAGTGACATGGTCGTCGATTACATGAATTTATTGAATGCTTGCGTAAGACATGTATGTGCTACTGTTGATTTAAGCCCCGTCAAGTTAGCCAAAGTATTGCTTGACATTTCTGCGATAATGTAACTAGAAGGGGTTTACCTACGAATGCTTTCAGATGGCTTAACTTGAATGTACACATAATTATATGTAGAAAAACCTATTTATAGACACATGGGTGATTACCCTTTAATTAAAGTTTAAGATTCCAAGCGTTATTTATTGTCATGAAGTGTTACGCCATGCTATGGAATGGTCAATGTATATCTATGATATAATTTTGGGTGAATAGATTGACAATGTATGAGATACACCGTATTTCCTTATATCCAAATACAAAAAATGATCTTTTTTTGTTAATATAAAATATTTATGCTTCCTTTGACTACTGTTATATTGATGTAGTTATTACTAGTTTATTATCTATTATTACTTTATTACTATCACCCTCTCTGCTAGAGGCAGACATGACGTTACTATTATTATTATGGTAATTGTTGTTATTATGACGCAGTAAGTTCGTAACGATTACGGTGGAAAAATTTTTAGCCGTTTTTTTTAATTTTAACTGTTTTTGTTATTATATAGAATAAATACTTTCAGCAGTACATCCTCGTTTTCGTCTGAGAAAATATTACGACCCTACCATTATACTTCCTATTACTTCTACTGGAGGCATTTAACCAAATTTCTTGAAATTATTTGAATACTTTATTATTAATAAACTTTATTATTAGTATCTCTGTCCCTTTTTTGCAATGTTTTTATCATAATTACATTGTATGGCTAAATATTTAAATTAATCTATATTTCAGTCTATATTACAGTTATTTGCTGCTGTTATTTATTACTTATCAGATTGTTGCGCTCTGGTTTTTGTTTGCCATCTTAAATTCATTACTGTGAGATTTCTACGCTTCGCTCTTTACGGCTCCTATGTTTTGGCCGTTCACTCGCTGATAACTCGTTTTTTATTATTAACTTATGCGGTTCGCTTTTTGAATAGAGATCAAAGTCTTTTTTGTGTATCTGATCTCATATACATTATTATATAGTCTTAAAATAAGTAATGGATATTAAGAATAAGGCAATCCATCCAAGTCCTACGATTATTCGCATACGGCGCCCTACATTTCCCCTATTTTATGGACCTCCTTGAAATTCCCTTATGCCATAAACTACTCGCATCTCATTCAACCGTTGTATAATTCCACATATGTTCGAGTGGTCCGCTCAGGAGACAATAAATATACTCTTGACACAATTTCTAAATCATACTTACACAATTACCTTCCTGCATGTTGCAGTATTTACTCTTCTTTCAATATATATTCCTCCTTTAGCTATAGCGAAGAGCTGTGAACTAATTATGGGTTACGGAGTCAACAACTAGCACAGTCATTGTTACCATAATGTATCTTCCATCCCTTAATGATATTCGTGATCTAATCTGACCGTTTGTGGTCATTTTATGTCAATTTGCAATTTTTAGCCTGGTAATTTATATAATTTCGAAAAATAACCATACGAGTCGTAATCGTAACAGCGATAACGCTGCTTATAGTTATCCGAGATAGAACAGGGTTTACTTCTTTGACTGTCACTTAAATAGTGGTTCATTATGTTGATCAGCGAAGGTCAGATCGACGGCGTTTTGTCATCTTCTGTGTACTGTCTGCCCCCGTTTCTTTTGTTCTGTGGTATTTTCCTTGCTGCGCCTGCTTCTGCTTTTTAACGACAGTGCAGTAGTTGTTTCCCTATGATCTACATTGTAGTAACCAACGTGCTGAGAAGGCTTGTATTGCTGAATAAATCCACATAGCCAAACAGGCGCATGATGATTAATGAAAGTACACAGGTAAATGGGAAAGTGAATCAGTTACGTGCTTAAAAATGTCTACATTTTATTTATTCGAAACAGGCATACGTTGCCACTATCGCCTAATTTTGTACCTTACTATTGCATACGAGGACATATAATCCTGTCTTCCAGTATCATATGGGAGGACCAATAAGATGAGAACGAGGCCAGCTGACCGTACAAAGTTCATCAAAAGCTGACCTCGTAATAAGAAATACCTCATATTGATGCGCAGAATAGAATTAAAAAAAAAAAACACAGAGATTAAAGCAACGCAAATGTAGCTTTTCTGTTCGTCGGACATCTTGAAATACAAAGTACTAAATTCAACAAAGACGTATAGACATATACACACACCATCGTCTCATACAGAGCACAAATTTATGTACAAACATTTGATACGCTAAATGTTTTCTCAGTATTCAAGGACTATATTATTGTGGTATAAAATCCATGTATTACTAATCCTAGATTATTTTTACACTGTTTAATCTGCCCCAGATTTCAACAGCAATCCTGAACAATGTATCTAATGGTCTTGCAGCTTCGCGTTTTGTATAGCAGTGAAAAGTATCCAATCAACTACCATACTAATTTCTCTTACCAGTCGGGTTCGATCCTGTCAAGGTCCTCGATGTCGACGAGCTTGCCATCTCGTTCCATGTTGAGCTCATCGCGCTGGAGCAGCGATTTGACAAGCTCCTCATTTAATCGTTCTACCTGGCTCTGAAGGTCACTAAGAATGAGTTGTAATTTGGCCACACTCATCTTGGATAGGACAGGCCGAGTGAAACGGCGGGCTCCCGGCGGTAGCAGCAGAGATGCAACGGCACTACGCCTCTGCAATGCTCGTAGTTCACGCTGCCGGCTCAGTTCGCGTCGAGCAACTTCGGGCGCCTGCGCCAACGCCAGCCGCGCCTCCGCCATCAAGCGCGTCTTTCGAGCTGAGAACGACTGATCATCTGTGCAGATTGGCGTCATGCAGCCCAGCCGAATGGGTTTGCGCCGGCATGGAAATGAAGTCGGCCGTTGGACTCGGCTTTTACGAGGCGGTCGAACCTCTGCTGCCTGCCAACACCGAATGGGAATGAAAGCAAAAAATCGAAATAGACAAAGAAAGAAACGGAACGACGAGTCAGGAGCGATATGCGTAAGCAAACCATAAACAGAGAAGCGCAATCACAAGCAATCCACTTCCGAATATCCAATAGTGTTTTGCCGCACACTTTGTTGCATCATGCAAGACAGCCCCCATGTGAACATATAGAACGTACATATAAAGGTTACACTAAAACATCGTTTAACATCCTCCAGCTATTCCCGCGTTGGTCGGTGGTGAATTAAAGTCAAATTGATTACTCTTGCCGTATCATGTACGTTCCGCACACAAACGAGAACTTTTTAGGCGTTCGGATAGACGACTCGCTAGGCAACCGGTTTGCAAGTGCTGGCTCGACACTTGAGGAGCAGCATGCACCATAGATGCATCCTACTGTCTACGGTTCTTTTCCAGTGTTGTGTTTATGACTATGCCCGCTTCAGTCGATAATCGACTTTGATTATGGAGGTAAAGCCTAAGGACAACATATAGGATAAATGAAGGGAGCTGTAGCTGAAATAGACGCATACAGCAGGAAGACTCCAAGGAATTTAGGTGGCTTTAGGCCAAAAAAACGCCTGGTGGTGAGCTGTAACTGCATGATAGGTGCGCCTGCACTAGCGCTTGCTGAGGGCGCTACAAAGAAAGGCTTCTTTTGTAAAGGCTAGATAATGGGTCGGGAACGCGGAAACGAACATACCCAAGGTCTCTTTGCCTCGCTTCGAGTAGAATTGGCCGGGCAAACTCGTGGGTGCCTTTGGCATACACTGGAGTGAAAAAGCAAACTGGAAAGCAGGTCGCTTTGGAAAGATCGGAAAACGATAACAAAATCCTCGCTTACCTACCTGATATCCTGTTTTTTTTGGGGGGGGGACGTCAATTGGGTTGCGTTGCTTAATTTTAGGCGAAGATGAAACTCTGGACAAAAAAAGAAACCGACTAGGAAAACAAAGTTTTTGCTTAATTTTTCTAATCGGTTCCTTTCTAGGCTGGGGTTTCAGTTTGCAACAAAAGATTAATGGAGATAATAGAATGGGAGAAAACGGAAATAATATTGTGAACGGCTGACTAGAGCTGCTCCATGGTGTAGCGTCGATTATGAAACCCATGTACTAGTGGTGTCGTTCGGGTCGCAGTTGGAATTCTAATTGCTGGCTGGCGAAAGCAGGGGCCTCATACCTGACCAGTCGACTACCCCAGAAACGCGCACTTGTTGGCATCCCTGTGTCCTCTCGAACACCTTCCACGGGCATATTCCACTTCGAACGACAATTACCTATACTGGCGGTCAAAAGCGTGAGCGAAAGGGAGCCACCGGGGTTCAAGAACGTAGAGTGTACCAGCCATACTGCGTAACAACAGACTACTGCAAGTCTATTTAAGGGAAACGCTGATTAGGTTAGATCCAGTTACTTGTTAGCAACAACACTTCGATCCTTCGCCAGTCGTGTCTGTCTATACCACACACAGATAGCTGCAGGCCTACCAACCGCACTGATCCTGCAAGAGTAGTTATCCAAGCGGTCAACGGGGTAAGCATGAAAGCAGGAAGACCAAAGATGATGGCGGGAATACCAAAAGTCTACCACAGACCTTCGCCTCGACCTTGATGTCTTCTGGAGAGCTCTCAGAAGTTCGTGGAATAAGTAGATCTCCATCGTCGATGTCCAACATTGCCAATCGTTGTCGAATCTCTTCGCGTTCATTGCAGGGTCTCTGCAAGACGAAATAAAGCACCCGTTCATGCTATTGCTATAATCATCGTTTTTTTCATCGTTTTATATCTTTTGAATACGCGCATTTTTGTTCATGCTACTGCATAGTTACTAAATCCGCTGTGATCATCATAAACAAGCTATATAAACTAGCGTTTGTTCCTCTGACGAGCTTTGGGCCGCAGAACCGGTTCAGCAACTAGAACAGAGCAGATACCGGGACTTAAAGGATTGAAGGAAGGTTGAAAGACGGACAAAAAGGCCGACATCAAACAGCGATGTATGGACGCTACACATGTGCGACTCTACGTATGATCGTGGCCTGTAGATCTAGATCAGCTAGCTAGATTGGGAGCTTCCTATTTCCATTCCGAATTTCCTGGCTCGTCCAGTTTTGAGACGAGTCGCTTCATGACCTCCCGCTTCGCCAGCTGCATAACCAAGCGACGTGACAAATGCCACTTTCATCACGCCAGTAGTTGTTTCGTTGTCCTGTATAAAGCGACGCTGCGGTGGGTCCAAACAACAAGAATGCGCCAAAACACTGACAGACGTTCAGATGGAAAGATCATCGACGACCATCATCCTTCGCTGTTGACCTGCCATCCAACAGAATGGATGAGTAATGATCAACGATGTCACGTCATACGGTTGCCATCCCTATCCTTGCTAGTGTCGCTTACTACTCACTGAAGTGCTTACTCTAACACCCAGCTATACAGATACATTAACGTGTACGAACGTGTACAGTGTCATAGCTCCATGACCTCTTGAACTAAACCACTGCTCCTAGAAACCGGTCCTACTCGACCCTGGTCAATACCCTGGCAATGGCACTCGACGCGTACTATTTATCTATCTCACTTGCTGTTGGCTGTTCTCGACTTCATTATTTCTGCGACCCCTTCGACCCATAATTAATCTCATATGTCATACGTATCTTTCTTCCAACTTCATAACGATAATAATGATGTGTATCTGCATATGGGTACACGTTCAGGCACGCAGTAGTTGAATGTGTGTGGTTTCATCGAAATATGGCAGCTGCTAAGCTGGAACTGGACGATTTGCAAGGTGCGTGTTGTTAGGCTAGCAACTACATTGTAAGTTAGCATTGTGAGCGCCTTATTGCACGTAAAATTATTTCTATACTTATATCATATAATTTGCAAAAAACTGTACAATGGCTAGATACTGAAAAATATAAATATAAAAATATACATTATGTCATATTTAGGTTCGTTTTAAATGATCAAATATATGATTTCGACCTCCTTTCAGCAACAGTCAAAGTTAAATGGTGTAATCTTATTTGTGTAGGAGATAGTATTTTCTAGTGATCTCTCTCTCTCTCTCTCTCTCTCTCTCTCACACACACACACACACACTGAACAAATATGGAGATTGAGAAGGAAAAAGATCTCTGAGGTCAGCATTGCACAGACCAAATCAGCCTCTCCTACTATTCCGTTGTCACTGGCCTCGTTTAGCAGACATCTTCCACTCGAAGTAGAATTTGATGAGATTGCTCATCATCTCTGAAATATGGCTCTTCGAGCCTTGCAATTTTCTTTTTACACTTGTTATTACCGGTGTTCTCTGATTAAGTATCCATTATTAGAATGCTATTAAAAACAAAAGCTTGATTCGCAAACCTGAATTATTAGTTGACTGGAACATGGCCAATAAATTATAGCCATATTCAGATTAGTCGCAAATAACAGAGAAAAAAAAAACAAAAAAAAGCTAGGCTGATAACAACAGGAAACGCACAAATCTCATCTAATGCCAGCAAGTACGCCTTACACGGTAATCGTGTAAGGTGATTTACGATTGGCGAAACGACAGGACAGCCGTTATAGATTAGAAGGGTATGCGTTCGGGTGCAAGCCAAGGTCTAAACTAAGGACGAATTTACGGCCAACGTTGCTGCTGGACTACGGGCATTATCCGAACGTGTTGTGGTGCGTGTTCGACTTCTTCTAAGCTCTTTGACTCTTCACCCCGTCGCTGAAGATACGCCTCACTGTTTTCCCCTGTCTCACGTTCTGTTTCGTTCCTTATCAACTGGATTGCCGACGTGCGTAGTGGTATTATAGTAGCGTTGGTCCTATTCATTTTGCTGTTCTCGGTGTTGTTTGCAAAGCGAAAAATGGCACCGGGTCAGCAGCGCCAGTTTGGCGCTTACTTACTAGGGCATGCACAGACGACCCGTGACCCGGGGATCACCAAGGCCATAACAGCCTGCCAAGGACCCATGCAGACTCAATCTTTCGCCATCGCCTCTCTCTATTATATTCTTACACTCCTCTTTGCTTTTTGCTGCTTTACTCCCCTGTTCTCGTTATCTTGATAACAGTGTCAATTTTTCATCACTTTCTAAATGATGAATTTGCAGCCATCCCGGCTGTACTACGTCTGGCTCACAAGACTAGCTACAACAGCCATATCTGCTGGAAGCTAAGACCGCGCGACGGAAGAATGGCCACGATCTGAATGATGCGTGCCCTCGACACCATAATTTCTTGAAAGATCCCTTGACCCACCCCTATACAAAGATGTTATATAGTACTACGAACACTCGTTTTATCTCTGCCTAGTCTGTATCCATTTCTATCATCCCCAAAGACAATAGCCTGCAGGTTAGACAGCGACCGTCGCCAACAGGGTGTAAGCCGTTATCAGAATCACTAAAGGAGGCAGAAGAAGAAATCGCCATGTCGCAACACATTTAACTTCGCGGTCAGTATATTATTGCAGCTTTCACCGTTTCGATTACATGATATTAAATATTTCGAGTTTTATGCCCGGTACCGTTGCTAGGCATTCTACGATACAACTGGTCTCCAACACGCAACTATTTGTATCTGCTTCCGGATCGAAATAAAAATTATCGTATAATACGAATGATGACATATATTTTTCAGAGCGGAACCAAGACGCTGAAGGTATGTATGACAGTTTAGGTAGACACCCGTTTATAGGCCGCGTCTTTCTGACATAAAATGAGAAGGGGACGAAAGTTGAACGAAAATCGTCAATGTTTCACATATTATGCTAGGATGAGCACATTATTTCAAAATCTATAATCGATAGAATTCTTTATTATTCGTGTTAATGTCATAGTGGTTCGCCTGTGACGGATACACACTCGCAAGAATCTATAGGGCATTAGCGTTACATTATCAAATGCTCTTCTATGCGTAGACTGTTAACTGCTGTCGGGCATATTCTATTGGTTTTGTACCTCAGCGCTATTGTCTACATCCTCTGTGTTGCCCCAGGCTCATATGCATGAACGCCAGGATAAGCTGTGCAGTATTAGGTTATTTGACTTCACCTACCCATCATCGGACATAAGCGCATTCATGATGGCCAGCCGTCGTCGCCACCGCGGCTTTTTTCGTTATAATTCCCTAGCCGAGGAAAGAGAACGGGATATATTGTTGGGCATACACACACATTTTGTGTATTCCTTATCTACTAAATGTACAGTACCTCAGCTACTGATAGCAGTCACGTTACAGCAATATCATTGTTACAGTAATAACAATAATAGTGACACCGTTATTGATCCACGTGTTGTATGGATTAGTTGCTATAGTTTACGGCAAGAACTTAGGCGGGTAGAGGACAAACGAAAATAAGCCTCTACATCCTGCTCGACCACGTCTCTCTGTGTAGTAGCCGAAAAAGTCCTTTTGCCCCTCGAAATTCGAAGTTATCTAATCGACCTGTAGCGCGTATGAATCATAATGTGGAAACATACAGGGAAACAGATAATGGTTCTTCCAGCCTTCTGAAAAAGCTTAGGGTCAAATAATTTCCCCAGTCTGGCTCTATATAGCCTAACTTCCCCAGCTTGCCTATGTAGCTCTTAGGAGATCGCAATTAGTTTTAATCGAAGTTAACTGTTCGTTTCTATCTTAGCGGTAAATCGCAGATTCCCAGTTTTTCACTTCATCCTCATCGTCACGATATCGTTAAGCAAAAAAAAAAAAAAAAAAAATAACGATTCACAAACCATGCGCTACATTAGTAAATAGCTATCTATCAGCTAGCGCAACGATCCATCAGGTAGATCCAGGATAGACTAAACGTTGTAGGATGCATCCATGATAGACAGCCTGTTGAATATAGCATTTTGCAAATCCCCGTCGGCGGATCATAGAGTAGACAATCCGGAAAAGAAGGAAATGAAACTATCGTTCCGGCAGACGCGTGGCTGATTCAGCAGCTCCGCTGGTGCTGCTACGGCCGTCTGAAGCACTTTATCGCTCTATAAAGACGCTACGACGGATGAAATTGGTCACGGCCAATCAAAGAAACGTTCATGCGACAGAGAATGCTTCGGCGCCTGACGCTTTCAGCCATGCTATAATACAACGACAAACGGCGAATACACGCTGCAAATGGTTCGGTCAACCAGTCGTTCGCTTCCCCATCTCCTGTGGCGGCTGCATCTTCGATGGGCAGCTAAACGAATTTAATGGGGTGGGAAAGCCATTGAGGGAAATACGAGGAAAAATGACTGAGAATATGGGCTAGAGGGGACTGGAAGATTACAAAATGAGAGGACTTGATGGCTTTTTAGGCGAGCAGGATTCTCTAAGTTGTTGTTATTGCTTTTACACAAGGAAGCACGAGAGCACTGACGAACGATGCCGTTGCCATGCATAAATAAAGTTAACTGTTAAATTAATTAAATAAAAATAAAACTAATAAATAAAAATTTTAAAAAAGCTTAATACTTAGGCCTTTCTTTACTTTATTTTACTAGAAACCACTAATTAAAGCAACTAACAGGCCTCAACAGGCTGCAGTCAAAAATACGCTAAATAAGCCGGTTTCTTATTTACTTAAGTACTTATGGTGTCTAAACATGTAAACTATATGACCTTATCAAAGGAGATAGGTGCGCTATATGTTGCAGAATAATAGGTCTTCCACCAAATCGAAATAATGGGTTAAAGTACCTTTTGAATACAACACAATATTGTTTACCAACATATTGCCTAAGCTAAAATCAAAAAGGGCATAAAGAACAGGCCTCGTAGGTTCAAAGCCTGTAAGCTTCGAGCATTCATATGGTTTACGTCAAAATCCTAAATTTCGTACACGAATATCACGTATTCTGATTTAATTATAGACGACTTTTGGAACCTATCAACCTTTGAAGAATACTCCAATGGGTCCTATGTTAATGACAGAAAAACATCTGAATCCGGCCAATGTTGATTCATTGTCAGGAGCTTCCAAAGAACCTTTGTATATTGTCTGTTCAGTATCAACGTGCCGTGCGACATTCCGCTAACGAAGTTGCAGTGAAACGGTATAAGCCCGTCACATGAATGCCGTCAAGCAAGAACGAAGCTAAAGTCTGCGCGGAACCATAGAGTGCGGTCAGATCAAATAAAATCCTTTCATTGTTTGTTGAAAAGAACGCATGATCACAAGAAATCCTCTTTCCTTTCTTTTAAATTGTCCGAGAACTTGGAAATTTTAGTGGAGATAGCGTCGATTGAAAACATTACCATTCCCCAGTGTACTATATGCTTCAGTAAAAGTACGCGCAATGAGGCGCTAATGACATGATAACGCTCATGTGGGTTATATTAAAAGTATATGCGTGCGCGCCCCATATACTTAACAAGTAATCACCACAAAGCTCATAAGAGCTTAATAGAGGCAAGCTGGGGAAATTTATTCTAAAAGATTCTCTTTGAAACGTTACCATGCGCACCTGTCGACTGTAGTCTGTTGGTGGTAAGGGTTGTGGTTGAATATGGTTCCGTATGCTGTGAAGGCTGCGAGACGGAGCTAATTGCCGCGCACGCAATGGCGTCCGGTCGAGCAGGGCTTGGGCAGCTTTACGGATCAGTTCCTCAGTTTCCTCCGTGTCGCCGCTGCTTAAATCGTTTAAGTTACCTGCGTTGTGAATGTCAAAGAAAACAGCGAATAGGGCAACATAGAATCAGTATTATTAGGTGATATGTTTGCAACATAAATTCTATCAGAAGACAAAATAAATAACTGTTCTTATTAACTTCCACCTATACGCATCCAGAGAAAAGCATAATGTCTGACGTTCGTAATAAAGCTATTGTGTCAGACAGTTTGCTTTCTGCTAAGGAATTGGACGGGTGTCGCGGACGTATTGCCACATTTCTGCATCGAACGCCACGCCCAGATAGCATGGCATTACCGTTATGGCACCGTTGAGTCGTGAACAAAGTTTGGCAAGACCCGTGCTGGTACATCACCAACCTCGAACTAGGACAAGCCTGTTTTTGTCAAGCTTTTAGCCGTCACAGACAGACAGACAAAGCCAGTTGGTTGACTTAATCAGCAATTTTTTCTGTGAAGCTTTTTACACGCAACGAAAACTACTGGTACGTTTACTTGACAGGCCTTTATTTCCAACAGAACTATTGGCTCGGTGTTATAGCTATGTGAAAGGAAGGCATTTTGGTATCAAGGTTTCGTCACTGAAAGGCCGCGTGTATGAAGTCTAAACCGCGCCTAGTTATGAGAACAAAATTATTGGGCCTACAAAAGAAAAAATTAGGCAAGTTTACATGTAGTTCATACAGTTTTCATTAACCGCACACTACCGGTACGCCGATAAAGTTCATGCAAAAACACCTACCAAAGAAGTGATCGTATCCAATCAGCGATTTAGCTATATAAACCAAAACAAACTCTTTTTGCTAGGCTTTTTGCAATAATGTAAAAATCGTAATATAAAAACGAAATCCGAAATCTCCTTGATTTTACAATCGTATTTATGCATGCAGTGTTACAGTTCAATAGAAAAGAAAAGCATTCGTAAGATTTATCACTTTAGGGCTCTGTCTGACCATTATTCCAAATGAAATTTTGTGATAATTAAGTAAACTCACTTTGGTATTATTAGGTGGTTACTGTAGATATCAGGACTGAGATAAATGGGAATAAGCACATTTCCATAACATGGTGACATGTATGATTCATAATTAATTGTTTATGGTACATGACCTATCTTGACCGATAAGTTTACTCTTTTCTCGTGTATCCTTAGCCTAGTCATTCATATAAGTATTCTATTGAATTACCGAATGACAAAATTGTTATTTTTTCGCTTTATTTACATTGACATGTCGCGGTTTTGTTATGACACGTTTTTCAAGGTCGTACAATAATGACAACCCTTCAGATCACATCTATTTCATCTTTCAACGCGTTTTTGTTCAGAATGGAAGATCGAGTTATCGGTGTAGCGTACCGTTGTACATAAACAACTCACCTCCTTCTCTTTCCTTTTTGGTAAATAATCCTAATCTAGTCCGGACCGCGCTCTTTATCCCACGATCCCATCGAGCCCGTTCTCTGGGTCTTGGTCTTAGGTCTTCGGGGCTGAGTCGATGGAGCGTCGGGCAGCCAAACCGCTGGCGGTCATATAGCGCTCTTCATACAGCGGCCGAAAGGAACAAGGCTTATTTTTCGTGTGATATGGAAATTTACTTCTCTTACAACTACCTACCCTACGATCTCATATACATACCGTTATACAGGGTCTCTGCTAGTGGCAGCACACACTGCCGCGTTGGGAGCAGCGATGACTGTGTACGCGCAGTGGTGGTCGTTCAATATGGAAGGCCCTTTTCGCCTGTTTACTTATTTCCCCCCTTTCAATCTTGCCCTGTCTCGGTACAATCCTACGGTTACTTGGTCCTATACGCTGTCAACTCTTTGCCGGTAAGAGTTTTTTAGACAGAATAGTTTCCTGCACACTATCATATATATGGACTCCAGACAGAGAGGCCAAGCCATCACTCCAGCTCTATTGTATCGCGTTATACGCAATGCCGCAGGTCGACTGAGGAATATGTGGCAGCACCGCTGCGGTCATGTCAGTGGCCGGTTCGCCAATATCAGCCGCTATCGCACGCGCTTGTACCTCGCCTTTTTCAATGTCACAAAACTAGATAAATTAAAAAATGAAAAACAACTACCACTACTAGATTTGGCGATAAAGAGCAGCAAAATACGAACGGAAGGAGGACAACCTGTCAGTTTGCGTTAGATGGATGATATTCAATGGAAATCAGTTAAAGCGCGACAAAGCAGACGACCAAGGCCAACAAACAAATGAGCAGAGACAGAACGGTAGGTAGAAACTAAATCGATCGCCCGCGGGTGCCCGGCAGAAGCATAAATATCCGCTGCGATCCCTCACGATCATGCTCCCTGTACAGCTACGTGTACTAGTGTAGGCCGTTCCAAGAAGGGAAATGTGCTGATAATCTGCACTTTGTCTAGCAGCATATTAAATAAGTTTATTTAAAAAACGACTGCGCAAGTGATGAACCTTGGAACAAAAGACAAGTGAGTAGACGCTAAAACGACGTAGCAACAGTAAAAATAGCCACCTTGATCTCTACGTCTGCAGTGGACTGACGAGTCCAACAAAATCGGGAGCGGAAAATGCATGCGCTTATATCAATCATTGAACCAACGGCCTTCTTGATCGTTCTCTTGCGTAGTACAGTCGGACAGAACAGAATCTATGTACACGCAGCCACTGTGTTCGGCGGAGAACAAGGGGGCTGATTAGGAGGATTGATAGAAACAGACATGGACGAAGACGGGGGAGATAACTTGGTGGCTTCTGGGCTGGTAGGCCATAAACTTGTAAATAGTAGTTGTAGAAAAGTAGTCTACCGCCTCGTTTTTGATTTTTTTCTCCTTTGGCCTTCTCTGTCTGCTCTGTTTTTTTTTTTTTTTTTGTATCTAGAAAATGTCCACTGCTTCGGAAATTTATGATAACACCGTCGTACTAGCGATGCCTTTGGTTCTCGTCCGCCTCTGTAGCTTCCGCCGATTCCTTTGACGATGGTGGTGTTGTTGGCATCTGCTGTCGCTGTTATTGCTGACGATAATGGCGATGGGCCCTTTCGCGATACAGCATCTTTTCTCCCACCAACTCGCTCGTCGTTTTTCTCGCTACGATGTTCGCTATGATGCGCTTTTTTCATCAGGGCATCATCGCGCTGTCGCGACCGTCGTCATCGAATAGGCTGCTGCCGCTGTCGGCCTTCCTGGCGTCTGGTTAGCTTGGTGGCCTGCTTTGTGTAGGTTTACAGTGGGCGGTATTATGGGTGCGTTACTTGCCTACGATGGCTTTATATTGAAAAGCGCGAGCCAGTTACGAACATCGGCCAGAAAGAGGACGTGTCCTTGATTCGCTCAAACCGAACGAGGAAAACGAGGCAGCGGTGACCTGCCGATAGGTATTTCAGATGATGGAATCGTAGATAAGGGCAGGTTATGCTGAATATAATCATTGGTTGAGTAAAAAAAAATTGTACGTAGTCGTTGATCTAGTAACAGCTTATTTTTTGTTATATACGCTCTTTCTCTATCGCTTGTTGTTCTTGCCGCTGGGTATGCTACACGAACGTGTACGTAATTAGAGAGAGGGAAGCTTAATTAATATGCGTAGACAGCCAGTGAAACCACGTATCAATTTTAATTCGAAACTGTGCTTCAGAAATGCGGCGATGGTGGCAATAACGAGGCTGATATCCCGCACGTGTCAGAATTCTGCTGAGCTTGTCCAACGAATGCAAAAGCACTTCAGGCTGAGAGAACAAAGAAGATTGCAATGGGGACCCCCCAGACACCTACGTCATTTCCCCAGAGAGAATTAAATGACGAGTATTGGCTGCGGGACCTGAGTCGGCGTTGTTGTTCGGTGCCACTCAAAAGACTAAATACTTCGATTAGATGTGTCGCTCCCCTTTAACTTTAACACTTTTAACTATGTATGAGGACAAGTTAATTTTTTTGGTTGCAAATAGGAATCAAAAGTAGAATAAGTTAATTGTTGAGTTTATAGTGCATATAGTGTATGCATAAGGCAAAATCGGGTATATTTTTTTATTACAAAGGAAAACTTTTTTCCCACACCGCTTTGTTTGCTGACGTTACAGAGCTTCATAGCCAATTTATAACTAAGTAACTTGAAATACCCTTCCTTAATATGTGACGAAATAGCATAAACAATTGCATATGAAGCCAAATCCTACGAGGACGACCGACATTCAATTTGTTCGTGTTCATCGAAATATATAAGTAAACAGCATTTGAATAGCTAACATGATCAGCGGCTTTACCACACTGGGATTGATACGCGTATGGATCACAAGCATTAGGATTTTGCGCCATTTGTTTCGCATAGAACCTTAATACCGGTTCGGCCATTGTTCCCATTAAAATCACTTACGTCTGCGTGGACTATTTACCACATTATGTTGTAGTATAGCATCGACTCCATAAGTGGTTCAAAATGTATGCTCCTGACGAGCATCTTTCGTACGCACACATGCAGACAAATCAAGTTTGTTTGAATCATTGAAGTAACGATCATAAATCCTTTTGCAGATATTTCATATGTGTATACCAACCGTAACCAATTATGAGCGGATGTTCTACTTATATAGCCTTCGAAGTTGAGCGTCGGTACTCTGTATTATAGGTACGTGCCGGTAGAAATTCTATTTCGTTATCGGTACAAGCCCACTAATAGGTCATAACCATCACGAAACGAGTTGGAATAAATTTCATGTTTCCTACACATCTAGTAGTGAAGGTTTCCACCACGCCAGCTCGCTGGGTCAAATCTAGTCATAGAAATCACAGTCATCCACTCCAATATCTGTTAGGATATTGAAGTTTCTACTTTCACATAGAGCCGGTAATTTCTCAAAACTTCAACTCCAAGGTATACGTGACAAACTAAATCGCCTCAGGCGCGTGTGCCATCAGTTGCTACATGTCAAATTGCCGATGTATCCTTCCAGAGAGGAATCACATCTAAGTTAAAAAAATATCCTCTCTACCACTCACCATTTTGATAAAATCCAAAATTTACGTTAGACGAAAGATCCGAATCTGTAGTTGACGATGAACCCGAAATGGAAGAATGCTCTGCAGCGGTATCGGCCGTTGAGCACTCGTTGTTGTTGGCCAGATCTTCATCTTCAGATAAGGACATGGGCTCCAGTTCGGAGCTGAGCTGGTCCGGTGGAGAAGTAGGATTTGAGATAACTGACAAATGCATGTCGTTTGAGTTACCAGCCGGGTGAAAGGCTTAGTCGATGGTGCGAAAGCCACAGCTAAAATCAGACGCAAAGACGAAAAGTAGTAACAGATTAGAACAGGCGCAGAATTTTCTAGAAATTTAAAATTTCCATTTAAATTGCGCATTTTCATTAGATACCTTAGAACAAATCTATTTGCACCTGTTCAAAATGACCGTATACGTTTTACAATATTTAGCATATATTCTAGGATATGGTAATATATAATATTCTATAATATCTGGCAGTTGGTGCGCCTAGACCCGTGAGTATTCGTTCTATTTCCTGGATAGGAGACTGTTGATTCTTTCCACCCAGGTATAACAGAAGGTAGATTGTTTTAGGCTCTGTTCGACTGTGTCACCAATTGCTAGTAGATTTTTTGATTTCGGAAGTAAACAATAATGTTTACGAGGATAAAGCAACAACGAACCTAGACGACCTGCACGAAGGTAGCTCGTTTGAATGTCTTATCTTATCGCTCATTTCGTTAACCTATTCAAGTTAACAATAGTAATTAACTAATAGGAACCGTATAGAGTGTTAGCTTCGTAATGAATACGCAAAGAGACGTTTGTCCGTTGTCTCAGGCACGTTGCAATATATATATATATATATGTATGTATGGGAATTTTACCAAATTCATTCATTCATTCATTCATTTCAATTACATTTGCCATTGATCAATATTAGACTGAGCGTATACCTCTCTGTCAGTGTCTTAATGGTAAATGTTAACACTTTCTACCAAGAAAACAAATTAACTTTGATTCAGTTCTGCAAAAATAGGCAGTGAACACGATAATTTTTCCCCTGACGACAAACTTTGTAAATTTATATCAACTCAATAACCTCAGATCGACAATTCACTAGATCATGAATAGGCAGGCAACAGGGAAAGAAGTGTATCTATGAGAATCAGGCTTCAGAATCGTTCGAAATTTGAGTTATATATAAATTACACTTTATATATTTAGTTGGAATAAAAGCATCGGTAAGGATGTATCGACTTTTGCTCCTATTCCTGTTCCAGTAGTTCAGCGCATAAATGTTAGTCTGTAATGTTTAAAGGAATCTGTTTGCATAGATCGCAGTTACAGGTAGAAAAACTCTTATTATTAGTTTTTAGTTCATAGTGGGATCGAGTCGTACGGCTCGTGTTTTTATTCGGGCTTTTAACAAACAGACTTCGAGCGCCCTCTAACGAACGATAACTATTGGCATCTAGATCTAGCTTGGTTTTCAGATGATTTCTAATGAAATATTTGCTTAACGCCATCGTAATTTTAGAGTTTCAACTACCGGGGTTAGTCTCAGACAGTATGTGTCGAATAGATAGATTTCGCTAATGTCGCCAATGGAAGACGACTGTAAAGCACGTTTCAGATTGCCTCCTTGGTAGCGGCCCTGAAGGACGCTTTGATATCGACGGGCTAGTTACGGACTGTCAACGAAAATAGTGCACCCCGAACGATTATTGCGCCAAAAAATAGGACATACATTTATTATAACATCCTGATTGGTATTATCGTATCGGGGTGACTGAGAAAAACGTATATTTTCATGTAAACACAAATGAAGATATTAGTGCCCTCTTGCAAAGGCCAAGAACAGTAGTAGATTCTCATAGACTTTTAAGTCTGCTATTAACTGCCGGTTTTCAATGGTAACATTTCTAATTAACATTCCCCTTATATAGTAGACAAATAGGAACTCTGTGTTATTATTTGCACCTGAACCTTTTAATAATATACTCGCTCTTCCAATGGAGCTCATTGTATAGAGAGTATACAATGGGCAGCCTATGCACCCTTTTCTTTCCCCTCAAGCTTATCAGTTATTTTCGATAGCCGACATTCAGCTTGAAGAGCAGCGATAAGCATCGTCCGAGGAAGAATTGCAAGTGTTCTCATCTGACAGATACCGCATTTGAATTTATTCTACACTAAACTTGGCGCTAGCGGTCAATGCAAGCGTCTGCAAACTTTTCTTAGAGGTTCACTAACTTTTTGAAGCGTTGTCACACCACATCCAATACTTTCAAAAATCTAAGATAAAAACAATAATTTTTCTCAATAATCAGTTATTCTTATCCAACGCGGTGCGGCTGAATACAAAAGAGAGATCGGTAAATGTCTGATACTGTCGTCTGATGGAATATTTAACGACTTAATGCCGGACGAAGAATTTTTACATGTTAAAGTGAATGTGTTACTTTACGATATGCAGATACGAGCTACGCCAGACACGGCGCGTACGCAGTTTTTCTATCTGTGTTAATAATGAATAAAAGTGTGAGGTTCTGCTATAATTAGAATCTAAACTACAGTCTTTTTCAATTAACAGTACAATAATAAACAAACAATGAAATGACGAATAAAAGGAAGAAAAAACCGTACGGAGGCTCAAAGCGTTACTGCTTAATTTTAAAAAAAAAAACAAAATTATCAGGAAAAAAGCGAGAACTAAGAGTTGCCTTGCGAATGTATGTAGAAAAAAGCTGCAACGCCAACGTGTAAGCCACCCTCCTTATGAAGCAACGATGACGATCAGCAAGTGATGGCAGTACGAGCTACTTTGTGCTACGTACAGATTTAACAATGGGCGTCTTTGTCGTTCTTTTGTGAAATCTACTTGTATTTGTTCTTAAAGTTAACTTCTCAAATTTACTTAAAAAACATTCTATTTAATTTATTGTTTATTTGATTTAACCGCTAGTTTATTGTCCTGCAATAGCCCTAATAAAATATTATCTAAATAAAACTACTATTAGATACTTAGGACAGCTAAAAAGCTCGTCTGTTCGCTGCGTGCACGTTTGTGTCCTCTATTCGAATGCGCCAGGAGTCGCTATACGGCTTACATTTATTTAGCTGTCATGCCACGTGCGCGTTCAACCTTAAAGCGACAACGCATCCAACAAGTTGACAAATCGCAATTATAATTCAGGCGTCTAGCAGTAGCCTAGAGACGGCCAGCGGAGTTTCAATTGTAGATACAATCCATGTAGGTAGATATTTCTTGATCAGACTTTTTAAAAAAGCCTGACCAACAAATATCTATCTACATGGAAAAAGCTCCCTTTATCAGCGACCCCGCGGAGAGAGATAACTTTACTTAAGGGCTTCGGACAACTTCTGGCACTCATATCTTATGGATTTCACATATTAAGATAGCGACATCTCAGCACTTAGTTCTTGCCATAGGCTTACTGCTTGTTAAACTCGAACGTTTAATAAAATTAAGGGAGTAAATAGTTATAAATACTTGTACACATTTCAGCCGATTGATGGGTTAACGGTGTATATAGCTTGATGTGTTGTACCAATCACTTTTGTGGTTCATGCAGGTACATATACAACCTGTAAAAATACCTTAAACTCGTTCTGTCGACGTCTGTCACAATCCCCACCCTGGCTTCTAGAAAGGCTTAGTTCAAGGTCGAGTTGACTATTGGACGAACATTGCGGTGGGCTTCAACGAACCGCGCCACATATTATCGGTGCATGGTGCTTGTTATCCTACTAATAAATTTAATAGAGAGAACCGAATTGCAGCGTTATTAGCGAAAGGAATTATCCTTCCCAGTTTATTGTACAAGGACCTATACAGACCCCATGCGAACAGTCATACGCATCTTGTGCTCGCGTACAGATACACGAATGATGCAATGGAACGTACGTTTGTACAAACTCAATCGCGTACCTCAACGTCGCTGTATATAATGATCAGCTATTATATCGGTTCTCTCTGTCAGCCTAATTGTTTTCATTGGCCTTGACGAAGGCTGACATTCGTTCATTCGTTACAGCCACATAGAGGCGGTCACCATATACCCAGCATTAATGTAATAACTCACCTGAGGGCCCACGGATAAAAAACTGATCGAGGTAACAAGTCAACAAATTTCCGGTCGCACTACAGCCACTCAAAACGGGCTTATATTTCAATCACAATACCAAACGTAATTTCACTACGGTCCACTAGAAATGAACGTACGAGCGTCGCTTCAACTTATACGGCATTATGGAGCCGTGTCGGCGAGAACCGTCCTGTCGACTTCAACAACACCTGTTAATTGCTATACAGAGGCAATCTCGAGGGCAATAATTGCTAATAGTTGACCAGCGCGAAATCAACATAACGCACAGGAGCACACGATGCTAAGGGTGAATCCAAGATGGCGTCCACCCATAGCCTTCACAGCAAACGAGTTTGCTGGACAACAGATCACTTGGGCTTCAGCTTGGGAGGCGCACCGCGTTCGTTTAGAGGCTCAAGCTCAAAGCGCACAAGTGTCGGACGGAGCGAAAGGGCGAATGTCAATGCAGCCTATTTACAGCTATTCTGCCTGCCCGCGGTTTCAACTACTCTGTCTGTATAGCATGTACCTACACAGATTAGGTTTGTATTGTAAAGGATAAAATTAAATGATAAATTGCATAAACAGTGTATTAGCAAATTCTTCTATCGTTGCGATATGTTCATATATAACTCTTGGGTGGTTCGGCAATATCTGCTACGCTGCTATATACGTTCCACTGGTTTCCGTTATCCAAAAATAAAGAACCTCGTCGATAGTTTCCTTGTTTCAATTAAATGTGTAAAGGTCAATGTAACGAAAGATCAATAACTTAATTTAGATCGGTAGTGTATTAAATGTGTAATAACTTGCTCGTTTACTAACCGCGCAGCTCTTTCAAGGCGTTCAGGTGTGGCGACACGTAGATTACTAATTACTAAGGACACTTACGATGAGTGAGCACTTGAGCTTTATATACGGTTAATAAGAACTTCAACACGCCGGGGTACAGATAAAATGCAATCAACTGCGTTACTATTTGAATATTTGAAAGGAAGTTACGATTTAGTTCGTGTTTTTTCAACTGCTGTTAGTCCGTTTTGGTTTGAGCAACTTTATAGTAAACAATTACTTGTTTAATATAACAGATTCTGCTCGCTTCGTTTCTTTTTTTTTATTGTGAAACGAAAAAAGACTCCGATGACATAACCAAAGTGATACATAGCTTTTTCTTCGATTATAAACATCGCTATTTGAATCGAGATTTGTCTAATAGAGCAAATAAAACTTAGCCGTTCAACTGCTGAAAGGTCTGATTAAGCTTTTAGCGGCCACTCTTCAAATATATTACTATTTTGAATGTGAAAAATCTAGCAATCATACAGGTAACAACGTCAGCTGCAGTAGCTAAACTCGCATAACGTCTGCTATCAACTTGGCAACTTCAGTTAACTTCAATCGTGGTACACGAAATAATTAATAAATTAATTACTCAACCTGAATCAATCGATCAACTAAACAGCCATTGAAATTAAACTTTTTTGTTAAGTAAAGTCATACATCAGTATTCAATAGCTAACACTCGGAACGCTTTTCACTGGATTCTAGTCGTGTTTTTAAATAGGTATTCATAATACCTTCGCCGAATAGTTTTTACGGATTCTAAAGAAAAGTGGACCGATATCCGGCAAGAGTTTACACTATAGCGTATTATAAGCGCAATGTATGAGTAAGAGAATCCTACTTAACTGCAATGATGCCTTTCTCTGTCCAGAGAGACGCACTTCCATAAGCCTTCTTGATGGCTCAATCTTAATGCCTCAAGAGCTAACTTGTACTATATAAGAAATCTAAATACATTCTCACGCCAGTATCACAGTAACGTGTTCGCCTCTCCCAAGCTTACGGTCATATGAAATAGTTCAGGTTCAAGGCATAGCGTGGATCCACGTTGTTGGGAGGAATTTATATGATGAACTTTTCGTATGTTCCAATTCAAGAGTGAAGTCTAAACACAGGAGTGACCTTACCCCCCTTTCGTCTACTCTAATTGTTCTCTACAAACCACCCGAGAGATTCAAAGCAGGGGCAACATATCGATGCGTAAACCGCAGTTACGTGTATCCCGGTTAAAAAGATGTACAGATTTCTACATTTTAATGGTGATCGTATTGCTTTCTTAGTCAACCCAAACAGATCTTTTTCGTCCAGTTTTCGACTTCAAATAATAAAACAATCTTTTAAGGCTCTGTCTTCATGAATATATCATAACCATAAGAGCAAGATATCAGACTTGTCATTTGTTTACAAGAAAAAGATTGACTCCTAACACCGCATCCACTATAAATTCAGATTGGTCGAGGAGGCCATGTTGGCATCGAAATTGGCTCCTGTATATTTTACAGTGAAGTAGGGAGAGAGAAATATTGACCTGTAAGTTCTCAGTAGCTAACGCTACGTTCTTTTGCTTCTGATTTGGTAATTGTGGCTGAATCTTCTGTGGGGCATTTCGAATTAGTGGTGTTCTTATTGCTAATGCTTTAGGTGCATTGCCAGTTTAGTCATACCGGTAAGCATTAAGTAGCTTCGACGAATCGGCTTTGTTTCTGTACTGTATGTGTGTTTTGAAACAACAATTGCAAAAGGTGTCAACTACAAACAAGCACAAATACACAGCTGCATGCGAGTGCTTAACTGGTTAGGAACCAGTGTCGTTAGGCAACTACTTTTCGTTTTTTTTTGGATCGAATTGGACGGCGGGTGCTTCGAGTGTATGCGAACCGTTTCACGTGTCTATACCACAGCTCAAGTCATCGCGTTTCGTAATTTGTCGCTTAACTTCCTGCTGTTGTTATATGGCAGCAACGTAACTTAGCAGTGACGAAATAAAGAAAAAAACAAAAGATACACTACTGTTCTCAAATGGAGCTGAGTGGTTTATAAATTGTTGACGGAAGAGAACAAAACTTAATGTATTTGGAAAGCCGGCGTCTGCACTTTAGTGATAGCAGACGAATTATAAGGTCTTACCTCAAGCAGACGATGGAGACGGATTAGCTCTGTTTACTTCGGTTTAGGTTCTGTTTAGGTTGCGCAAACAGGATTCTAAGCATCGTTGTTGCCCTGTTAAAATAAAAGAGAAATCAACCGAGGCTATATGGACGCCAGTGAATGTGCTGCCCGTCATGATGCCATCCCAAACGGCCGGAGACAAAATCACGATTATTCACTAATGATGTAGTGACTTACGTCACCTTTAGTTATTGTGACGGTACACTTTCGGGGCTAAATTAGTAGGCAATACAGTTGGTGGTTTTTGTAATAAATGACAAGATAAATTTTAAGTGGAATCTCTACTTGTTTTTTTTTAAATTAGTAATAGATTTGCCTAAGCCTTTTTAAACTAGAGACATCGTTTATTGCTTGACTGTATCCAGCGGACTGAAATTAGTTACGGCATACGTAAAGTATATATATAGCATGAGCTTATTGCCTTCTAACGTAGATAACATATAATGTTCGTTCTCTTTGTTCACATCAATTTCCCTACCATAAGGAGTATTTCGACAAAAGTTTTGACGACGATGGGCACGGGTGCCACTGACGCCAAACCACCCATTTGCCCACCTATCCTGTGATGTGGTCTCTCCCGTTTTTTCTATGAAGCTTACTAACTCACCCCACTCTAGCGGGCCATAGCTTAATGCAAAAGGGAGCTCCGGGAAACCACTGTACAGGACAAAATGGGGTCCCATGCGAGTTGGATGGGGAATTTATAAGCGACGCTGTGTGACCCAAACTCTGGCGGTAGCCACTTTTCAAGCAAGAATCGGTTGAGATTGGGTTTGTTTCGTTTCGTCGGATGTTGTCATTGAAATAGCAAGCGGCAATCGGTCCTCTGCCTGCCTCCCGCAAATTCTGCAACCGACCTTTGGGTGCGGGTATCTGCTGGAAAGGATACGATGTCTGTCGTAGTTGCGACCGTTCCAGTGCAGTAGGGTGAGTTGCAGTGTTGGCGGAGGTAGCTTTAGCTTCAGATAGGAAAGCCTCCGTGCGTTGATGTGTGATGGTAAAGCGAATGGAGCACTGATGAAGAACGTGCCCCTTTCAACAACGACTGAGCAAGGAAATTATGAACATGGGGGGAAAATAGCATAGAAAATGAGGCGAGGTCAAGTGTTATAAATGAATCAAAATCATATGGAGTTTTACGTAGTAGACTGGTGTGGCTTTTGTAATACCCGATCATCGGACAGCAATAACATTTCCATGCTCTAGTTTCTTCGCTGGCATTTTTGCGCCCGCATCGAGTAACGCTTGCATGTAAAGTATTTGAAGATAATTAGAAAAACGCATTGAGATCTCCCTGTTTTCAGGGGTATCGCGGCAATATTACGTTCTTGTGTGACGCTACAATGTGTAGCTGTCCATCATCTTAGCATTCACTCATAGTATAATAACCGCCGGTTGGTGGAAAATGGTCCCATTGCCGAACATCCATCAATAAACATGATTGCTGAAAACTCTTTTTTGTTAATAGTACGACTTATTCATGCCTCTATAACAAACTTCATGTGTATCCACAAATAAACATAGCCAACGAAAGAATTTACACACACAAAAACACAAACGCTTTTCAAATGGTGCCTCGAGCAGCTTGTCCCATATTCTGTAACCATTAGAATATGCTAGGCTAATCCTTCGTTATACGTCACATCGCATGGACACACCCTACGAGAAGGAGCGCCCTTCCATAGATGCGTCTACTACATACTAGAAAATATATATACAATAGAGAATAAGGGAAGCGCATTATAAAGTATATCCGGTATAATGCCTCATGCGTGAGCTCTCCTTGTATAAAATTCCTGACAACTAAGTGCTCTACATACACGGATAAAAACAGAGTTTTGACATCGTCCGACCGAGAGCGCCAGCGCGCTATGATGCTGGGCGAAAAGAAAACGATTGTACTGATTGTGCTACGGAGGTTTTTTGCTTTGTAAAAAAAATATATATACATATAGAGAAAGAGAGAGAGCGGGACCGGAGGCGGTTTGACCAAGTCGAGATGGGCACTGGGGGACCAGGGGGAAACCTTCGAAATCCTAAAGCGAAGAGAGGAAGCGAAATGTGATGTAATTCAGCAACGACAGCAGTCGAGGAAGTTGCAAAAGCAGCAGCGGTGTTAAGAGAAATATGGTAGAACGATGAAAATGCGGAGGCACAGAATGGCGCAGGATAACAGCAACGAGATCGGTCAGATCATCGTGCAGTGGTTGGCAGCGACAGTCCACGAGCATATGGCGGCTCTGCTAGATGCTTCGCCGGTTCGAGAAACTGGGAGGTTGCAAATGACACAATTCTTTGAAGAACCTGCTCTGCCTCGTTCCGTGTGCCGCTTTAGCTGCTGATCGCAATTGACCCGACCCGACATGCATCCACTAAATCGTCATAGAAACAACGACACTGACGCTAACAGTGTAGTACACGTTCAGCCAGCGACCGATCCTTGAATTCCTAGACCACAGGCGCATCCCGAACTAAACTATGCAACACACTGAAGCTTTGTGCTTCACTTCATGACCTCTGTCCGCTTCCATCCTGGCCCTTCAAGCTAACTGCCAACGTCGACCACCACCTACGGAAAAGTCTGTCGACTCGAACGTATCCCTCATTCCTTCTCTCTCAGATAGTTTCCTTTTTTTCCCTTTCTTGTCTCCCTTCGTCACTTTAGAACTCTTCTACAACCACGCCAAATGTATTGGAAGCCAAAATCGGGTTTCAAAAAATTCTGTGTGGAATTATTCGAGGACTAGAACGAGAGGTCTCGCCGAAGTCAAGCTCCAACGGTCCCGTCTTCAGTTGACGATGCCTTCATAAAAAGGAACAGGGTGAGCACGAAAGAAACGTAAAGGAGTAGGCGGGATGTAGCGTTCTTTCGTACTTTGTAATTTGCCCTTGCTGACCGGTGTTAACAAGCCTGTGTTATCAATAATTACTCATTTGCAAAGCCTTCGTGCTTCCCCGCCGTCAACGGCATTTCTAAACAGTGCTTATACGGTTATGAAAGGAACGATACCTGACTTATGCACTAAAATTCGGGCATACTGGTGTGAAATTTAAGAGAGCTTCCCATTGCCTTTCCCTCTTTAAAAACGTTTAGGTCACCCAATATAAGAAACCAAATGTACAGCCATTTGTTGAGATCCGTAGCTTTGCTTTTATATTCGCTATTGCTGGCTAGTTCGTATTTCAGTTTTTGTACAAATTGCTGTATGACTCAGGCTCGAAGCAAGCTAGCAGATCGAAGACAGCTTGCGTTGGACGGAACTCAGGGACATGAAGTTTCAAGCACATCGATCCGGTGTGCAATAGACGCCGTCTCGGGTGCTAATACGTCTTCAGAGAGGGTGAATGACATCGCCCCATTAACTGCTATATCGCCAGTCCTTAAGATATGTTGGGCACTACGTCTCTATAGCAACCAGAATAGACGTACGATGCGGTAGCGGACCTATGTACTGGTTGTTTTCACCAGTAGGCGAGGAGTGGTCAAAAAAGCGGCTGGCAGCGTGGCTCTGAGGACAAATTTCGATATAGTTATATCCACTGCTCGTCACAAAAGATCGATTTAGCGAAGAGCCAATCATTTTGCGAAAATGTTTGTTTTAGTGGTGCGAAAACAACAATAAAATAATATTGTTTCTGTCTATCTGGGGGCCATCCAAAATAAATGAAACAATATTTAGGGTTATGATGACCCACATACCGTACGGCAAGATACTTTTAGCACTGTAAGACTGGTCTATTCATTGTAGACTTCAGAGTCGCACGAGAAACTCGGCGCCTTTCCCTTGGCACCATTACATGTCGCGAACTATATTGTCCCAGGCTTTTATTACGTATGAGATTGAAACTCTAATTAATCATAGGGCTTAATCGTAGATTTTCAGACGACCATATATAGACGCTCGTTACTATGCGGTGCTTAAAATGGCTGGATATTATATGCTGGAAGCGAACCCTCAGAACTAATCTTAGTCAGCGAGGGCTAAGCATAGTTCGAATGGAATCATACGCCACGATTCGAGAAGCTACTTAAAAGATTTAACGAGCCTTATTAAACAAATACGCGTACAAACGGATATTGGAATGTTAAAATCACGAAGATGGGATAAGGTGCCGCCCCTCCTTTGGTCGTGATCTGAATAACTTATTCTGGCCACTTCTGCTTCTTCTAGAGCTATAAACCTTTTTTAAAGTAATATTTGAAATGAGGTATAATATACAATACGTTTGAAAACCATTACGCATAATAGAACTATGTAGGTACAGATACTGCGATTATATACCAGGGCTTTCAGCGCTGTCCATGAAAGAAAGATACTAAAAAAAGTAACACAACAATACTTGCATTTACATTTCTAATCAGAATAACATAGCAATCGTGTTTTTCGGGCTGATTTTGTATGGGGTTTACCGATATCTGATTTTTCCAACAGCTGAGCTAAGAGTCAATTACCTAAATACAAACATTTCGGCGTTACTTGTTTCTGACAAAAAAAAATTATGACTAGCATCGTATACGCGTTAAGGTACCGTGAAGACTGCCTTATATTTTTGGGACATCTTATGGAACTGCACGTGGCGTGCTAAACGTGAAAACAGTTACAGCGTCAAACTTCAAAGTTCAAATACACCTTATGCATTTGATCCCAGCCAGAACTTAATAGCATTCTATTGCCTTAAGCTACAAAACGTTCAATAATGTATAACTTTCAAGCAAATCAAAATAGTAGATTTTTAATTTTCAGATTAACTGAAAACTTGAGAAATTCGTATCTCAATAACTAGGCATTTGCGACTCTAATACCACTATATCAACCTTAACGTTGACGTTATTAGCCCTATATTCTCATCGATCAAATCGGGATGCATTAATTGATAGGCCCCCCTTGACGTGCTATTTAACGCCAACGTTCCTTCACCGAAATAACTAATTCAGCAATCAATACTTTCCGGTTACACAATCCCGCCTTAATCCATACCAAGGATGACGTCCTTGAGGTCCCCTGAGCTAGTCCACGTATCTTCAAAGAATTGCTCTTATTAGTGGGAAAACTGCGTAGGTTAAACATGTTGTGATGGATCGTCTTTTATACGATTTCCACTGTTACGGACAATAAATTGTCCTTTTTAATGTTTTATACTTGACCTCACCGTTCGATCTAGACACACTCAATGCAATAAGCAATGAATAAAACTACTATTAAAGCGAAGTTACTTGCCGTCGCTTTCACTAGGGACGTTCGATAGGTGCTCGGTGTTCCTATAAAATTAACGTTTTAAAAATTGCAAATTCACTACAAAGGCGTTTTTTTCTTTTATCAGCACCCTGCTCTAATTTGTAGCTTTTTCGAGCTTAGAGGTACCTACCTGACGGCTTTGCCTGTCTACCTGCCGCAGGTCGTCGGGCGATCGACCTGAAGCCACGCCTAATTGCAAGCGCACTCAACCAAGTTAATACTGATCCGGGTCGTATCGAAGCTCAATAAAGACCGCCAACAGCGGTTGGATGCAGACATAAGGATAATCTAAACTTAGTGAAGCAGACTATTGATCATTTGGAGCATTATGCACGCTTTTTTCGAGTTATCTAGCTGATGTCAACCGTAGCGATAGGTAGCTCAAGTTAGGAATGAATTAAGACACGACAATAGCTTGTTATTTATAATTTTTTTTCTTTATTTGTAATTTTTTGTAATAGACAAGTTGTATATGTATATGGAAACTTCCTAAAAAAAACTCTGCATTTCTAGTGCTTGTATTTAATACATTTAAGGGTATTACAGAAGCATCGTTGTAAACCAGTAACACCAATAGTGAACCCTCTTTATGTGCAGTCAATGGTGAATGTGAATATAGTGGCAGATACGAGCATTTGCTGTTATCGTGTACCAGGATAAAAACCTACCTTATCTAGCGTGTCACGCCATCGGATCACAGCGACTTCAAGGTTGCCTTTACGGAAAAACATAAGTAAATTTTGACCTCCGAGTGGCCGCACTATCTGTTATCGTTTTGTTACACGAGTAAAAGCGTTGTTCTCTTAACGTGCTTATGACGATTAGTTTGATGATACTACCCGGATCGCCTTTTACGTTCAGGTACAGGGAAGTAGCGCGTTTTGTTTCGTAGTTTGAAAAAGCAAGGTGACCCCAGCATAGAGACTGCGTTAATCCCGCTTGGCGGAAGAGGTCAGAATGATAAGAAGACGGGATCACTTAGGGATGTTATTCCTGATGCTATTATTACTGCCGTACAATTCGTTCAATGGGAGGCTGTGCACAACAGTGCTAAGATGTCGTTTGCTCTTTAGCCGGGGGCTTATCTAGCTACGGCTAGATGTGACATACAACCGGATAATATAGGACCGGCAACCGGCATAACTATTGAAGCCTATCCATTTTCACCTCGTCGTTAGTTGCTGGGAAAGGCTTCTTTGGTGGGGTGGTCGATATAACTCCGTATTCTGCGGGCTCAGGGATGGGCTTCAGTATAAAGAATGGGTTTCTGTGCTCTGAGCCTGAAGCTAGGGCTTTCATCTCAGAGACGTTACTTCTCGTCTTCTTGCATTCTAATGTGGGGGACACGACCGAAATGTGCCGTTTGCTTGTTCATATAGATTGCTATAAGAATGACAGGAAATAAATTCTAGAAGGGTGGTGAGAGGCCTATCTGCGCGAAGAGGCAGACAATGATGACAACGACAAAATGTTGCAGAAACAAGGAGCGCCTGCAAACTATGATACTTGTAAGGTTATATGGTAGTAGTACGACACTTCTCTGTATTTGCCATGACTGTACGACTGTAGAAGCAGAGGCGGCTATAGCTAAACTTAGCTGAAAAGAGAAAAGTATTCTGAACGCAAGAGAAAAAGACATACAAAGAGAGAGGGAAATCACGGGCCCAGCTACGGGGCATGGGAGGCGACAAAGAACTGGTTGTGTCTGACCAGCCGGGGTGATTCTGCTGAATTATGGCGCTCACAGCCCGTTACCGCCGAAGCGCCTTACCTCTAGCGTCATCTACGCAGCATCCTAGCTGGCGAAGCTTTTGCTAGCTTGATATCCCCCTCGAATCTCCAAGCAACGCCCCTTTCCTAACTGTACCCTGGACCCGCTCTGTTCAGAGCATCGTCGCGCATTAGACGAGCCAAAAGGAAAAGTTGTCGCCAAAAGCCACCCCGCTGCTCTGGCCAAATGGCCTGAAAACGGACGAACGTCACTATAGCGGCGCAGCGACAAAAGGTGTAGCGACCAGCACCTTACCGCCTGACAGAGCCCAGCTAACCAACCAAACGCCCGCCGGTGTGGTTGGGCTTTGGCAGGGGGTTGTTGCCGGGAAAGAAAGGGAGCGAAGAGGCTCGGGGCGTGGCAGTGCTACCAAGGGGGCATCGAATGAACGTTCTCTCGTCCCTTCTGTGACTTTTCGGATGACGAGCTAGCTCGGCTATCGTTGAGTTTACTCCCGCCTCCAAAAGAACCATCCACCACTCCCGCAGCTTACAACCTGGAGCAACTAGCGAACCTGGCACTTTGCCCAAATGTGAGCGAGACAACCTCCTGACAGCAGGAACAGCAGCAGCAATACTACCGCGTCAAAAGCGCCACCGGCGGTGGCGACTCGCAACGCTATATGGCTGTCACTAGCAAAGGGGCGCGACCGTTTATAGGTAGCGTTGAGTAGATACGTTCAGTCAAACAGCAGCAGTCGAAGTATGTGCTTCTTGTACGCCTTGTTGGAAGAGTCGGGGTGGGGAGGCTTACTTGAGAAGCTTACTTGATATACAGCGCTCTGCAACCTTTCGTCATCGGTGTTCTCTTGCGACACCTGATCTATACGCCTATATTTTACGACAGCCCAACTATTCTGACTAGCTTGTAGGGCTTTTCAAACCAAACTAAGATGAAGAATTTGGTTTAGGCCGAGAGCAACTGGTGCCGAGGACGAAAATGGGGCGGACCCGTCAAGTATAGTTTGACACGGTGAAGTTTTGTTATATATACAACACTGGAACGACAGAATGTAATACGAAGAACTTCCGGTATATTAGACTGATATCTAGGCCTTGATATTTACCGATAACAGAAACGAAAACGCGTAATCCATTGTCTTACGTATTCGCAAAAAACGCTGTTGAAGAAGGAGAAATTGTTTGAGCAGACAACTTCAAACTTTGACCGATAAGAGGGATTCAATTGGCCCTACCCACTCGCTGAGTCTTGTTGCTCGAGGCAAGCCGACTCGCTCTTATTTGATACTTGATCTACGATTAAACTTAGAAGATTTGTTCTTCGTCTGCCTACAGGTTTAACTTGCTTGCTTTTGCAAAACGTTATTGGTGAAGATATAAATTTGTAATATTTTCGCTTTGGAAAACAGGCACCTGCAAGGACGCGCCGTTTAGCTCAAGGCTAAGTAAATTCTTTGCAGTGTTTTAGTACGAATGCATTTTTACCGCAGGACAGATGCAAAAGGTTTATTACTATACTATAGTCAATTGAATAAAATTTAAATATAAGCCCTGCCATGTCTACTAGCTATCTGTGACTATTTGTTTATTCTAACGTGTTACGAAGATCCGATTTACTTGTGTATTAAATATGTCACACATCGCACAATTGTCGGCTCATGTTACTTGCATTGTTAACTTACTAATACCACTAGTTTTAAAGAAAGCTAGATCTCAGAATAAGATCTAAGATAAACCTTTCGTCTTGATACATTTCAAGCGTTAACAGGGTTTTTGAATTTTATTGTATTTTTTTTTTTTACTTTTAAGTCTCATAATCATCTATCGACCCAGTACCCCTACCTGTGTGGGTCGGCGTTACACTCAAAAACTGAGCGTTGTCTTAATACATTTATGCTTGTGCTTATAGACTCTAACGCAATTGCGGTACGTTGTTTTTTTTTTAAAGCTACTTGCTTTTGTGGGAATTTTTTGCGAAAGGTCCGCATTGCATTAGATTGAAACCTAAAATAGTACTATACGAAAATTCGAGTTTGCTATGGTTGTTTGCACTGGTGTAGAAGCTATAGTTGACAACTAGGGCTCAAAGCATTTGTTTTGAAAAAATTCAACTGTAGGAAATCTCTTCATATCGTCATCAAAGTCGTCATATCAAAGTGATGTGTAAATAGTTTATTTTTTTCCAGTGTATCCTATGCTGACAATCAGATTTCATAAGCAGTTGAGGGGTTTCTTACTTGTTCTACCTATGTGGTGCGCTATGATAGTTTTATTTAAATAACTAAATTCTAGCTTTAGTTAGTTCGGGGCCGAGAGGTACGTCTGTCTGATGGCAAATAAAATGTTTCACGCTTTTTATACAAGCTCAAAACATTACCAAACAATACAAGATAGACTCTGTCGAAAATTGTCTTAGGCCACTTCTAGAGGTGCATAATTACGAGATAAGCCTACGTCTCTCAGCTGTGGAATCCTCGACGTATGCGTAATAAATATCCTGGATTGTTTCTACCGTTTGAACAACATTATGTATCTACAAACAAAAAGGGCCTCAAAAGATATTGGACCAGTATTGCTCTACAGGTAATAAACGATCTCATTTTGGTTGTGTAGTGTGAACTTGTACGCTGTTAGACCTTGTGGGATTACAATAAGTTTCTAGTACAATCCAACTGCAAATAATTTTAAGTAAGTTCCAAAGAGAAGTCCCGAGGCCTAGACATGTCTAGGTGTCACTTTCTACATTCTATGGATATATTTTGCATCTACTTTTCTATGCATGTGAATCTACTTGTTCGTTCACAGATGGCATATAAACGATAAGTTAAATCGACTGGTCGTCTCTACGCCGTAATACTCGGGTCGTTCGAAAGGCTGTTCCTTTTTTGAATGAAAGTACCCTGTTCTTTAGATCAGCCCTCTTGCGCCGATACCCTCTTGTATATGTCGCAACGCAATCAGTAAAAATGGCTTTGGACAAAAATTTCGTAAGTTTTCGTGGTGTCAAGGCTACTGGGTAGCGGAGGGCGAAGCAAAGAAGGAAGAGGACGACAGGGTAGTATTAGGAAAGGGGTTAAATTCCAAAGCGTTTCAAGCGACTATTTTTCTAGGTTCTGTCAAGACCGAAGTCCAGAGCTGCCACAAGGAGAACTAATACGATTTTCACTATTGTCTCCTCGTTCTGTTCGCTTGGATCTACCGAACGGTCGGTTTTTCGGCTAAAATTGCACTGGAAAACTTTTACGACCGAACATATGTCTCTCTGCCTTTGACTTCACTAAGGAAGCCGCACAATTGAAGTGCCTTCGTGACGGATGATGTCAAAGAGGTCAATGGAATTGCGAACGTTCTCAGTGTCGGCGAGACCCAGATTGGACAGTGAGTTGGCTACTGCAATACATTATTCAAACTAACTAAGCTAGATAGAAGATTTACAGCATTGACTATTGTAACTTTAAACCTAGGCTCAACAAAATAGATCTGGAAAATTCCTAAAATACCTCTGGCGAGGTCAACGGCAGACCGCTAGCTCTTATTAATGGGGTAAGAGACCTACCGCTGTCTAGAGGAAGCTACAATTGCCCGTAGACTGATGCTGTTGCTATCACTGACATTGCCGATCCCATAAAAGGTAAACGCTAAACTCTTGGAGTTCAACACTAGAATGACGCTATCTACACTCCCCGGTGGCAAATTAAAGTAACCGGATCCAAGAGGTAATAGTGCAATATTTGTAAGATGTCGTTACGAATATTGGAACAACATCTTTGCCAGAAAACCTGTAGGAAATAATAACGAATGACTGAGGGCAATCTGCAAGATTGCGCCGGCACGGTCAAAGGGCCCATATAAGTACCTGCAAAGCATTTCATACTTGACATCAGTTACTGAGCAATCAACTGAAGTGGTACAAATGGATGGCCGACTTTGACTGATTTCTTCGTTATAGCACGACTATGATGAGCGGCTTTGGGAAGGCGGGTTGGCCTTGTTGTGCAGTAGCTGCATTGTTATATGCCTCACCTGTTTTACACGGCTGCCGCTATGAATGCTCAAAGGCATTCCAAACCTAGGTGGCGCATCTGTTACGACAGGATACGACGGATCCTCACCCGCTAAGCGCATGTTAAGAGGTGCATATTAGGCTAGAAGGCTTCAGAAGGGCTCAATTTAATTGTCTACAGTGTTACGCCATAGCGGTTTACTTTCATAGACTTACATCAATACACAAGAAAAATGTGCGGGCGCTACCTCAATGCAGATTATCATTTTAGCTTGAGGTTAGCAATCGCTTATGGAAACAGAAAACACATAGAATTTGGCATGCAAAAAGGGTGTATGCAAGTATCAGAAGACAGGCCATTAATAACAGTGGCCCGAAAGCTATTGGGACAAGATGATGCATTTGGAAGGGCGGTATCTGGCCCTCGATGTTTTCCTTCATAGAGAAATGCGTTACTCATAGTGAATAGCCTTTACCTCTCTGATGGACGCAGTTCTAGTTGGGGTTTGAGTAACTGATCGTTGATGTGTACGATATTTTAACAAATAAATAAATAAATAATAGTTCTCCCCCAAAATGGGGACATTGTTATTAATAACCATATTTATGAATTATAACAGTTCGAAGCCTAGCGCCAATTTACTGAAAGAAGAAAGAAATTCTCCAGACTTGAAAAAAATTAATTCCCACGATTAGTGTGGGCGCGTGGTTTTTATACCATTGAAAAGCAGGCATACTCCATATATCAACGGTCGCCTGAAGTGAAGTACTTTACGGTATTATGACGAAACGAAGCCTTGCAAGTCATCCGAATAAAGTAGGCTGGACAACTAGTAGAGCCGGCGTCTACAGCAACGACATGAATGAACAGAAAAGGCGATACTACAAAATAAGATAAAACAAAGAAGTGAGCAATCGGTATAACAACGTTTGTAATATCCCTTCAATAGGACACTACGCACGGCTGAGACGACGATTATTCGACGAGAAGACGAAAATTATACGATGCAGGCCTGAAAGTTTGCAGCTAATCTATTTCCCCTTCTTCGCTGTTAATTCGGGCAGCGTACGACAGCGCTTATGCGGAAAATTGGCTCCTATTTCAAACTACTGATGCGACAAGCCATACAATAAATCTATGGCATGAAATCCGAAACGTGTACTCTGTATATCCTTAGGGCGCGTTTACTCGACCGAAAGTATATGCGATCTGGAAACGTGTACTTTCTCACAATATATGATTTTCTAGCTGTTTTACTATGGCAATTGTCGCAGACCAAAAAAAATCACGATACCATAACGAATGTGTCTTAGTCAGACAGTTTTCGGACGAGAAGAAAATTATCTTTGCTAAGGCAGAAGTCTATTAAAATAGATGTCTCAAGCTAAGACAATTTTCGCATAATATAGGGTAACATTACATGTACGAATTGCAATAGTGTCCATGTATAATGAGTCAAGCGCAAATGGCTAATGCAATGAAACTTCAGACAGGCCAGTTAGCGATTGAATCTAATTTGCATCGAATAGTGCCTCGTTTTATCATACAATGGACCCATGAATAGGTATCCTTTAGAATAAACCGCTTCTAAAATCACCAAGTGGATGTCTACTTGAGTGATTTACTATTGCTTATCAGCCTTGAAACTTCTTAGTAATTAGTATTATATTCAAGCTGGTTGCCGGTTACCATTCTAATATCAAGTGTTATACAGTGTTAAACACGTTTTTTTGGTACGAACCAATGTAACCTTGACGACTCTTAGACGACATTCATGTTATCAGTCGAGTAGTTTGTCGGCGCCTATCGCCTAGTCTCATATGTTCGTTTAATTCTTCATACATCAAAGTGTATGTGTGCAACACTGATCATACACGCATATCTCTAATCTTCACATCGATGGAACCGCCCGTTTAAAGGCCTTCCAGTGGTGCGTCCGTTCAAGGGAAAGATTTTTCCTGCGTGCCATTCGTGCTTACCTTATTCTATAGCGGGCAAAAAGGGGGTATTATCAAGGATGTGGTGGAAGTTGTAGCAGTAGTGTCGTGCTATGCTATGTGGAGTCGGATGGGAAAGGGAATTCCTCATTTCCATCCTCCCTCCGAACCTCTCCCCTACTGTTTGACACAAGACACCAACTCCTCCTAGACCACCATCGCTACCCGCCTTCTCTCTATACACTCACTCCGAAGTGCGCCCTTCGCGCCCGACGGACACGCCACGGCCTCTAGCGATAAATTCCTCCGTGTGCTTACGTGCTTGTGCTCCTCTGATGCTGCTGTAACTCGGCCTATTAGCGTAAGAAGGTGCTATCGACACATCCTTGAAAAGACGAAGGAATACAAGGACACTGCTATTATTTTGGTGCAGGATACGAGGAGACACGCCGCATTTAAAACGGCGAGATAGATCATGTAGCATAGGGCTTCTTCCTATTTCACCGGGTTCTCGTGTAATTCTGCAGTCGTGGTCGGGACTTCTCCAGGATTCTGTGGTTAGGCACGTATGTGAACTCTCCGTTTTGGGACGTTTTTTACGTCGGAAGGAGCCAAAGCAAAAATTGGAGAGGAAGCTTTCTGTAGTGCAGAGAGTTACATGAACTAAGGACGCGAATTAGACAACGTGTTTTTTTCAGGTTTGGTTGAGTCTCGTTGTGTAACATTGTGCTAACTACTGGTGTGTAGCGGCACCTAGTCGAAGACTGAGGATTATGTGTTCATAAGATGGACTGATCTAAGCGAACTATGTGGTTATTTCGTGGACTCGATATGAGGCAATTCATGAGCTCCGTAGTGCTTGTAGCGGCCTGCCTCTTGGCAATGAGCTGTGCCATGATAACGGCTGGCCGCATTGACGGCTCAGTACTACTAACGAATCCAACCTCTGCTCCCGTGCCGGAGACAGAAGCCGTCGCCGCAGCAGCAGAGAGAAGCTATGTAAATACAGAGAAGCTCGTGCAACAGTCGGCTCGACAAATTGAGGAGGTTGTCGAACAGTCGGAGGGAAGATCAGACTTTAAAATATCGCCTTCTTCATTACAGTCGCAGTTGGACTCTACCCATACCGAGGCTCCCACAACTACGCTAGAAAAGGACAACACGAGAGTGGCGGAAGGGGGAACAGCGGCCGGGGCGGGAGTTCTATCGACAACGTCGTCAACGTCGAGTATAAATCCAGTTATCCAGACTACTACGGAGGCTACAAAACCTATGAAAGACAAGATATCCATGTACGCTAAGAAGGCGAGCAAGTTTTCCGAGAAGAAAACCTTATTTACCAAAAAGGCTGTAACTGATAAGGAGGACAAACTGGTGATCACGACGGCAGCGACTGCCGAGATCAGTTCGGCTGCTGGTGTAACAACAGTAGGCTCAGCCCATTTGACCAGCGACGACTCACACGTTTCTCCAAAAACGACTGGACCCGACTCGAGTGCGGCTCGCTCTAGCACAACAACAGACTCTATGATCGCTACAACCATCATGGTGATGCCAAATTCCTCTACGATTTCAACCTTGCATGTTGAAAACAAGCAGTTGTTGGTAACGAATGAAGATGACGATGAGGTTGGTCCCGGATGCACTTCGAAGATTCGATTGTCTGCTGGATTCAAACTGTGGAGGTCCAAGGATAAAAATAAGCTTAACCTAACGCTGGCTACCGATAATGTAAGTATAACGAATTACCCAGAAAGGGGTACATTATAGGTACATAATAGAATAGCAGCTTCTTATATACATATTTACATGAACTAGTTTCCTTTAGCTGGCTTCACTCCTTCCAATTTAATGACCAGCCTGCTTTCCGAACTTCTAGGTTTACGGCATGTGAGTGTAAGCAGAATATAGAGTATTAGCCTTTTTTGGAATGAGTCTATCCGAGTTGTTTTAGGTGATGTTTACGCCTTTCGAAAAATAGCTTTGTCGTTTGTTTCGTGGCATTCTTGCTGAATAAATCGTTTGTTCGGCTATAGTACTCCCGAGTTTGACAGTTACCTTTTACCAACTCGATGCGAAACTGCGATGCGAATACACCCAATACTGGCGACCCAGAAACCTGCTTGTAAATCAAGCAACCAAAGGCAGGTAGTGCTTTGTAACACTCCAAGCGATCGGGCGGCCCGTCCGTTTCTCGCGACCTGCTACGAGAAATGACTCCACCTTGCATAATAGCTAGGAGGGAGACGAATCACGCACTGGTCACCTGCCAGCTCTAGGAGTAGTAGATTTCTGTTCACTACGTAGTCGTTGCTGTAGGGTTGATTCACTAATGTGATGTTTTTTGCGGGTAAGTGACAAGGAGTGGCACAGCTCAAAGGTTGGCTAACTAGCTGCAGCTAGAAATAGTTAAATTCCTCTCTACTTTTGACTAGGGTATCTCGGAGAAGAGAAGATCAACCGCACACTGCCTTCCAAGAGAAGTCTATCGAAGATCGCGCAAAGGGTCTCTTTTTTAAAGGCTACTTGTGTCGTTTGAGAGGGCCAAGCTGAGCAGAGCACCCAACGGTAGTATGACGCGTAAGATCACAATTTATGCGAATATGGATTATCGAAGTCGAAATTCTTTCTTAGCTCCCAAGGCTCCATGGTGAACCTCGGGAACCGTTGATCAAATTCTAACGGTAACGGTTGGTCGGAGGGAAACGAACAAGAAGATCCTGCAGCAGGCGCGACGTCTAGGGGAAAAAAGAACTCCGAAAATGCAAATCGCTTTTTGATTTGAGTGGTCTGGCTGCTGCCTCTATATTAACTTTCTCAGTGTAATCCCCAGGCATGCCAAAAGTGAGCCATAAAACAGAGTCGCTGCTTGATTTTGTCGATACTCGTCCTTTCGAATCCGTGGTGACACACAAGTAGCCATACACGCAAAGAACGTGCGCGTTTTTAACATTATGGTCACTGTTTATGGAACATAGGACACCCAAAGACGCTCCATAATGTACGGTGATGTGAAACATTGTGTTGTCTTTGGATAAAGTTCAAGTCGTCGATGCGTCACGCCCACTGTACTTCGGTCATTCTAGACAGGCGAGGCAAACTTTCTCTTCTTCTGTATCTCACTGTTATTCACCATTTACCGTTTCTCATTTCTCTCGGGGCTTCTCTGACTTCAAGCTCAACGAAATCTCTGACTTTTCTTCAAGTCAAAGGCGCATCGGGGGTCTTTACGGGGTGTCGAGCTGTACCGCGCATTCGCCCCACTAACCCGTAAGGACCAATTAAAGGGATAGCAACGTTTCAAGGACACCGTATCTACATATTTTAGTTAAGGCTACCCCGCCTACGTAGCATGCATTAGCTGCATATAGCACCTCCTTGGTACAGTATCGGGTATTGCAGTCGGGGCAAGACTAACGTCAGCGTATTGAAACGTAGAGCGATTTCTGGGCTGTGCAGTCAATAGCGTGTTATCCAGTTCACCTGTACCTTGCGCTGTGGTACTGCGTGATCACAGGAAAAGTAAAGTATCTGTAGAAATAGAAGCGACCACGATCATAGAAGTACGATGCTTATCTGCCCCTTTGCTCGAAAGAGGCTGTATGTTAACAGGAACGACGACGTGTCGATTGCCGTTACACTAACGGCTCTAACATTCAGCAGCTTAATAACAACTGCTTGATAACGTCTCGGCAATTTTTTTTTTTATTTCGACCTGTGTGTTCCTGCATGAAAGTGCACGAACCATTCTTTCCTTTCATTCAAACGTCAATAGTCATTAATAATATAATTTGGAGCAAGCCTGCACAAAAACCTGGCGGTACGTGCATTGCCCTCGAGATTGTTCCTTATCGTAAAAATCGGACCCATCGCAACGTTCTATTGGAAAGTCGGTCATATTAGGTCTCCGCGTACAAGATGCAGCTGCTAGATTTTTCTACCCAGAATATATTCTCGATCACATCTCGATATTGCTCATACAATTGAATATCGGACGTGTGCCGGTCCATTATTCTACTTTATTTCCGCCTTTTTACAGAACCAGATCGCATGTAGAAACCAGATTCGCGTGTGGTATAGAGCAACTGAATATTAATTTGGAAAAACTGCCAAAATCAGCTGTGCTAGTTGATATGCTGCTAGCAGCAGATCGGTCCGCTAAACAACAACTGAATTCTGCGGTCAATAGTGTAGGAAGGGGCAGCAATCGAGGCCAATAAATGATAAGAAAAACAAGGCCTCTTGGGTTTTTTTCCGACGATAGCTTCTAGTCCCAACCATGAGGTTTGTGCCGTGTCAACCACGTCTTTAATATTAACGTGAAGTTTCAGAAGCGTGGGCCGTTAGGAGCGCTCATGAAACCCCGCCACAGACCTTCATAATTTGACACCCTGTTCTTTTTGGGCTCCTCTTTGGGTGTCGAATCTTTTTTAGTGTCGTTTTCTACGGGTTCAGAAATCGACACATGAACTTCGGCAGTGTATATTCATTGTAGCTCTTCCCCACTTCCGTTGCTTTGCGAGCTGACACGGGTATTTTAAAGGCGTCCACGTTAGGAAGTAAGGCGTGTACTGATATATGTCTGAATGTATGATATATGTGATTCAAGAAGTAACCCAGAAGCTTGAGTTTTCCAATTTTCTCAAGAAGGCTTCAACGTTTTGTTTCCCCTAAGTTTAACAGTGTTGTTTTTTTTTCTATAAGTTCAACTCTTCTAGCTGTACACCTAGCAGACGGATGATCAAAAATACATTTTTCATTGCTACTTATCACGTTGTGATAAATTTGTAAGTCTTCCCGACACAAGCTACCGATTCCGGCTTTGCTCTTACGAATTTTTCAGTGACGCCTGCAAACACACCCGTTAAGGAAAAAGAAGATAATCAGATTAACGCCAGCGAAAGCTATAGTTCCGTGCATTCGCAGCTGGCAACGAGATGTACTTCTCTCTCGCCTAGGCGAGGGAATAGTCCAAGCTGAAACGTCAAAGACATAATCGGACTCCGACTCGGTCCTAACAAGAAGAGCGTGTATAGAACATCCATGGAACGGACAGCCTATTCACCGATTAATGACGAGCGTGCATCTGACCCTTCTGCTATCTCCACCTCTCCTGCAGCTGTCCGCCAGGAGAGCGCTAGTTTTGGGCAGAAGGTTGTTTTCTCTTTAGAGCTTTTTTCTTGCCTCTAATGAGCTCAGCTCTAAATGATCAGTCTCTTAGGAGATTTCTTTTAGGAGGATGATCTATCCTCATCCACATCTAAATATCTACATCTAATGAAAGGAAAAGGAAGCTTTGTGCTTTTCCTGTGGATTGTATATGTACTGCTGCTTGGCTGCGAGTAAGTCCAGCCGTGTCACTGCGGTAAAGTTTCGTCTGTTGGCCATTAGCCGACGATCGCAGCAGCATCGCAACTCTACAGTATTTTGTGGGTTTTTGTCGGGTGTTTGTTAGAGTCGGCAATTAATGTATGCTACTCTGACTGGGTAAGATGAATGGCGTTGGAAATAGGAAGAAGCGTATGGTGGTCTGTGTCACGTGCCCCGTGTCGGTATTGTAACGCATTTCTAACTTTACATTGAAGGGGTTGCGTTGTGTCATTGCTTATAGTCAAGAAAAGCGTTTACAATACGACGCGCTGTGCACGCTGATGCTATTTAATGGCGTTGAGCTGCGGTGGGCGTCAGCGGATGTTTGCGATGGAGACTTCCTGTTTCATTAGTTCGATATTTGGCTGGCTGCTGGTCGTAGTACTAGGTCACTGGCAAAGGTTGAAGTGCAAAGGCCTGCCGTCAAAGCAACGAAATGGAATCAACAGTGATTCAGGATTAGAGAAGTCGTGCAGCCGATGGACCCTAGTACAGAGGTCCAATCGATGAGCTGAGGGGCGGATTTAAACAGATCTGTAAATCTTCTTGGCAGCAACAGCAACAGGGCTAAGAGGGAGGACCAGAAGGGCTGGGATCTAATGGCAGCGCCTGTACGCGGTGCATCGAAGGCGAAAGGATAGTTCGAACAAAGAGTAAGAAGCTTCTGGCAGCAAGATATATCTTTTAGCGGGTCTCTCTTCTTTCTTGCACGCTTTCATACAGTGGTAGGTTCCGTCAAAAATCCTCCAGCCTGAAGGAACGCCAGTTATACGACTGTCATTTGTTGAAAACACAACCGTCACCCTCGAAGCAATTTTTCTCATGGGCGCAGTTTTTTACACGAATAAAATGACTGCACCAGATTCCGGCCGACGACAAAGTGAGCCCTAGTGAGAACCAAATTGCATATCAGAAGTGTGCTGGTATCTAAGTCTTTACAAATTCAATTCTGTTCGGCTAGATAATTCTAAATCGAGCGTGTTGTTTAAATATTAAGCATTCAATTTCATCTTTATGGTACCATATGTCAATAATTGTGATAAGCTGTCGCCCAGTCCAAGAGAGATCCTTGGGTCATTGAATGATTGGCTTTAGCGTTATGGCTACGCCGTTTGGTTCCGCCGACGCGTAGAGCTGTTTATATGGTGTAAACTAGGCAACATAGAATATCCAAGTATTAAATTCACTCTCCTTTATCTGGATGACATATATCCTGCACTGCAGCTGTCACATCATCTCGAGTTCACTTGCAGCTCTACGATCGATTGGCATCCGTTTATGGGTAGAACGCAACGTAGCCATTAGTGGGCAAAGCCGAAGGCATCACTCGGAACGCGACACTGGCGCGGGACGGCAATTTCAGCAACCGCTGCTACGGCCATTGTTCGCGTTTGAGCGATGGTGTGCTAAGGCCTGACGATAGCAGCGACAGCCGCAATAGCAGAAACGACTCAATTTTGTGTGAGTGCATTAGCAAATTCGAATTTGCCTACGCGCGCCCCGCCGGATGTCAACAGCCCGCAGCACTTCCGGCTGCATCACGAACCTTCTTTCCCTTTTACTATAAACGGGCTGCCCCCTAGTCCTGCTTTCATGTTCCCACCCGCATACCATCGGTTCAGCAGAACTATCGTAGACGCCTGCGCATCGCTAGTGGTAAGTAACCCTTCACCAACACTGCCACGACTATGATGCGAATTCCTTGGATGAATGGATAGTTTCGGATTAGGGTCGAGGAAAGACCCGTCAGAGATAAGCATGCGACTGACACCGTACTTCCAATGGTGTAGTAACAGAATCAGGGAAGCAGTGGTGCTACGCTATGGTCGCTAGCTATTTGACGTCGTTGTAATGCGGAGTAGCAGAAATCAGCTTAGGAAAAGTACAGGACTCGACTAGCCTTAGGGTCAACCCTGTGCCAGCGCTAGGCTGGTGTAATAGTTGTTTTATAGCCGTAAGAGGCAAGCATCCAGCGACAGAAGTAGTAGCAACAAGCGTACCGTGGCGCCTGGCAGGCCAATGGGTGAGTGGCCGGTTAACCCGTCTGTCTGTGAAGAATTGAAGTGGTCTGCAGAACTGTCACGCTAGCCGCAACAACCTAGGGGACACAGCGGAAAGATCATCCTAAAGCGCTGTAAGTTTCGGCAAGAGGCGATAGGAGGATCAAAGACCCCTGCCGATCTAAGCAGCAATGACGCCCCGTAATGGTTCATTATAATCAGCTGAATTGCTAATTGGTTCAGCTTGCGTTCACTTACCTTTTTTTGTTTAACAAGCATCGTACACCGACCCACAGAATGCTGACACGCGCCTGCGGATAGATCTTGAGTTTTCCTTCGAGTATGTATTTGGATGCACAGGCGAAACCGCTGGACTCCCCTCTAAGCTCATGCCTCTTTTGTCAGTTCACTGGCCACGTACGGGTACATAAACATGCCAACGTTGTGATCCAGTGTTACACAGAGGCCCTTTTACAGCTTTGCATGATGGTGGTATTCCTTTTGGACTACTCTCTGCTTTTCTTCTAGTCTTTTTTTCCGGATTCCCATAAGAACTGGTAAGCAACCACACATTAGTACTCGTTGCTATTTGCATAAGAAGCTGTCGGAGAAAATAGTCCATTCAGATTTGAACCTTCACCTTACCCTTTTGTCTATTGTAAACGTCACTCATACGACGTGCGGCGTAGCTATAGTTCGGATCTGAGCTACCTACGCAGATATTTTGGGGATACTTTACTGCACTATAAAGACTAGGGTTACGTTTAACAAGGATCCCGCTTCCTGTCTCTGTTGACCAAGCTCCAGCTTAAGGGGTGCTCACTCTCTCTCAAAGAAAGCAAAAGTTCGCTGTAAAACTGTATAATCTAAGGTTTCTGTAGGCGTCACTATCATACATTCTATTCTTCAGCCTTTAAACTCTGTCAAATTGAAGTATTCTCGAGGATGCTTAGGTGCTTCCTACATAATCCAAGCACGTAAATGAAGCTATGCATAAGGCTACGCTCAATATAAAATAACGAGAAAGTATGTTGAGCAATTTTTGCACCCTTTCCTTCACTACTGCTTACCTGCGGCAATGATGTTAAGTCCCTAAGACGCATCACTAGGTTCGACTGCTTAGTTCAAATCAGGTCAGAGGGCCAGAACAACAAAAAGAGGCAGGAGGAACAGCAAACACTGTCACTACATGCAGGTATCATGTAGCCTCCGCAGGCGGCTCGACTTTGAGCTTCCCTTATATGTGCGTGTATGAACAGAAAGTCTGAGGCCTTGAAAAGGCCATAGGCCAGTATGGCTTCGCGGGAAGTGACTTTTACTCTAGGGACCGGATGGTCCGACAGGCGAAAGTGTCGTCTAAGGCTTTTTTCTAACCTCGACCATCGAGCGTCGGTCGTTCCTTTACCCAAGTCGGGCGCAGCAGAAGCATAGACAGACAAGCGGCCGGGGAGATCAAGAGGGCAAGCAGGAGAAAAGCCAACATTAACGTTAGCTATTTCTAAGCTACTACGCCACCCAGCCACTGCTGCCAGTACGGCGGAGCGCTGTAATTAACGCCGCTGTCGTTGTCGCCGTCGCCATCGCGGCTGTCCCCCGTTTTGCTGGCTGGTATCGCTCTGCTGTCACAGGCGATCCTCATTGCCGGAGGGGAAATCTGCCTCCCATACTTGGGCCAGTCCCTCAGTCGGCCCTAGACCTTTTTTCTACAACTAAGAGGTCCCAGGCCTCTGAGGCACCTTCTCATCCTTCTTGGTCGTCCACCACCCTCGCACGTTAGCAGCGAATATTCGGTACAGACTAAACGAAGCGAGCTGCGTTTGCTTGCTTTCCTATTTGGCTTGCAGGACCTCCATTAGCGACCGCTAGAGACTGTCTCGGCTGTTCCAGCGTCTCTTGCGTGGCAGCGTGGTAGATCGGTAAGCCAGCTTTCCCACTTTTGTATTGTAGTGAAGCGGAACTAACAGTCAACTCTCTCTGAGCCAACCAATCTCAGCCATCTGCAGATATAACAAATGTTGAGGTGGTGAATGGCAGTGGCGACGCCGTCGGCGGAATACAGACAAACGAGAGGTGAAGCTGCAGTGGTATTCTCTATCCCACCAAGCAGCCTTCTTTGTCGGCAATCGTTATAGCCAATAAACCTCTCCCCTTCCAACACCAGCTTCACCTAACGAACTCTGGTCTGTTGAAATACCTCTTCATAACATACTCTACTGTCACTTTCCTCCGTATGACAACGGTGACCTGAAAGGATATGATAAGTTGAATGACACATCTTGCACTTGATCTGTCAGTGACCTATGATTAGTTATATTATACCAATGAGTATGTATCCTGTAATGTACAGACAACTGACGTAAAACGTCGTAACAGCGAAAGCAACTGTGGGGATGTTGGACAAAGAATCAAATTTATATTTGACTAGAATGGGCGATGACGGGCAAGACAACGAATGCTTCTGATTAAACTGTATCTTAATATATACCTCAGTTGTCTGTCAGACGAGAAACACTCTGACTAACATCTCCGTTTGATATCCTGGTTTAGTTGACAGAAAGGAAGACCAGAAACAGCTTCACCGGTCAAAGGACATCCGGTCAGACAGATAGCCGGCTTGTCACGTTTGAGGCTAGTCATGCTGCGCCAAATGGAGCCAATTTTCCAGAAGGTGGCTGCGTACGGTACGTCGGCTTTACCGCGTTTTTTGGATCTTTTTAACGGTATAGCAACGTCCGAAATATCACGACAGGATCACGGGAACCGTCCCGATTATCATTAGCCGGTCAGCTATGACTAGATGGCTGAGTAGCGGTTTGGTGACAAGCCGACCCTTTTAGCCTTGGCGGGACTGATTGAACTATTCAACAACTTTTTAACCTCCCTTTTGGCAGCTGGCCACAGGTCTGTTTGCTAATTGACTGATGCTTGGCCTACTAGGCTTACATAATCAGTACACATTGCTGTTATTGGTCACGTGTTGTTGTCTTGTTTTTTTCCCCATAAGCGTTTGCTGCTTTGATTCTAGCGACAGGTCGCATTTTTGATTGAGCGACAACTAATATATATATATAGTTGTCAGGAAATTTGGATTACTTTGGATTATCTTTGTTCTACCCGTAGTGAATTTAGACTGCGCTAGAACCTGCCGTTGAATAGTGTTGATTAACGGCTTATCAATAGATTAGTCTAAAGCGTAACAGCGTATTAAGTAATTTTGTAGAAGTACGGCCTGCCTGTGTCTAGGCAGTTGCATATGCCTAAATCTACGCCTACAGAAATGGTCTCATTAGGATATTATAATGGATACATTTTTTTTAATATACTCTCAGCCAAAATATGTGTACTGCTTTACGTTAGATCTATGCATAAGTACATTTTCATAAAAAACTATTCTGCCAATAAAGCATTCTTTTGCTGGCCTGATAGCCTGATCGTACCAAAGTGGCCTTGAAATATACCAAAAACCCAACGACGTGCATCTCTCAAGACGAATTGCTAGACACTTGCAGACAAAACTACACGCGCGAACCTATCAATAACGTGCTTCACATTTACAGGTAGAAATTTACGTTTACCTTTATATATTTATGTTCATATTGTGCATTTATAGGTGTCAAAATATAACAATAAAATTACCGAGGTTTTCCTCATCTACGCTCAATCTGTGAGATTCGGGCCTTCTCTCCTTCGTTATCTTTTGTAAGACAATATTTTTAAGAGTTCGTAAAGTGTGGCACTCGATTCCTGTTAGGGGTAATTTTTAATGGGCTAAGCAGACCAAAATAGAGATGGAGATTTCGGTTAGACATCCGCGACGCATGTATATACCTCAACTCGTTGACCCCAGACAGCTATAACTTTCAAAATGTTGGGTTGAATTGATTCACTATGATTGTTAACGAAATTGCCAGGCTGGGTCGAGTTTCTTTTCGGCATCAGACAGTCGAGGATGTTGCTGGAGAAATTAGCTTTCGTTAGAGTTGGTATTATTTAACCAAGCGAGTACATTGCCTTGGCTAAAACGGCTTAGCTTTGTTTTATATATCCAATCACTGAGCCCTGTTGGCGTATGGGAGTGCAATACAAAACCCAATAGCATTGTAATTATACGCTTCCGTCGAATTGAGCCGCGGTGGGTAAAGTTCCGTCGAAACACGTTTCCCTGTAATCCACTGACAATCTAAAGTAATTCTGCAAGCAAAATTAATAAACAGATATTGATTGTTGCTTTTTAATACAAGCATATGTAAAACGAAAGGATTTGCCATCAAGATTTAGAAAAATGATAGAAGTATGTGCCGATTCTCCGAGCCCTTATTCGGTCGCGTTGGAGGTCATCCATCTTCACATCTAGGTGAACCTTGCAAAATTGCTTTCCAAAGGTCAGACGGTCTGATCAAGCCTTTTCTAATATGACGACGTTGTTAATAATACATTTCGTGATTGGATATAAATTATGTCGAGAAGACAATAACTCACTGACCTGGCAAGTTAATATCCACGAAAAATAGACTAATTAAAAATATTATTATGGATCATAACCGTATCATTATTGTTGTTATTCTAATAGTCAACCACTCGAAATTGACTCTGTTCTCTTCTTTGCAGTTGAGCTGTTCGATTTCTTCGGGGCTTTCTGTTTCATCAAATACAACATCCCATCTCGTCCTTGACGCCCAAGTTGGAGACCAGATCCGGTAAATGAGTCTAGGCGTATAATAGCAAGAAAACAATGATCTAAGTATATTACGAAAATTGTTACAACAAATGCTTTTAACAAGGTCAAGGGAACACTGTAGTTCTAAATTTGCATGACTGAGAGCTTAAATTCTGGCGATCCGTACGAGCCCGAGAAGCTTTGGGGCTTCTTAACATGCACAAACAATAACATACCTCTCCATAAGCGTTTAAAAGTAGTTTTCGGTAGCATCTGATCCATTCAGCTTGAAGTAGTCCAAAAAAAAAGCGGCCACGCGGTCTCTCACTATCTCAACCTATTTGGGCCAAGCAGGCGATCTCTTTCAAAAGCCTACAGAATTTACCTTACAGGTAGGAACGTTTACAGGCTAAGATTGGCATAGCCTACAAGGACGATAAGATGCCGAAAAAAATGCGAATATAAACAATGGATATATGTATTGTACCGCTTGACCTTATCATCACCACATGACAAGCTGCGTCATCACTGAACAGTCTTATACGTCACGCGCGATTTATGGCAAATATTAAAGGCCACGTTATAGACCCTAGCTGTCTTTATCAAAGAGGTAATTTATCTAGTACTACCTATGTTATATTGTGACCCCGCGTTTTTATGAAAAATAATGGAGTCGACTCTGTAGACTGTGTCCAAGAAGCAGCTTTCTACCGTAAATGTCTCATTCGCTGTTTGTCAACAGCACCTTGGTTTTTTTTTTGTGTAAAACAGTATGTTTTCCCTAGGGTGGACTTCATTTGACGCTTTGGCTCTCTTTTATAACATTAGAACTTTTAAATAACCAGACGGTAACGCGTAAGTGCAAATACTGCAAAACAACTGCGGAACAAGCGCCTAATTTATGAACAAGTAGGAACGCATTCGGACTACGTTGTCGCTTCCTGCTATCGCCGTACCGTCCTTTACTGTCACTCTGCCTCTCGGTTTTATGTCGAACCTCTTTATCTACTGCCTGTCTCTCCTATGTACTGTTAGCATCATAAAAATCTAATTAGATACAGTATCCTCTTCCATGTTTTTATCCAGCCGAGCATCCGTTCTAACTGTAGGGAAGGCGGCGGGGGCGGCGGCGGCAGCAGAAGCAATGACGATTGCACTGGCAGTCACCCAGCGCCTCCTGTACTACTTACTTGATTCGTTGACATCATTTGCTTACTTCGGTAGCGTTTACTCCAAGTATATATATATGTACGACAACTCTTATCATTGCACTTGTTCAATATGCTTTATATACTACTTGTGTATCAAATACGTATCTAGCTTTATTTGAAAATTCAATACTTTCGCATCGGCTTTTTTGTGCTTCCTTAGTACAAGATTGCAATATATATATTTCAGCTTTGATATCGTATTCGCAAACGAAATACAAAGAGTTCGTACCTGACTGCCTCACATCTTGCACCTCCTTTGCCTCTTTACTGTGGAGGCCAGCCTCTATCAATTTAAAATCATATCTATGTCTCACTGCTATCAAAGCTTGGGGCCCTGCATTAGTGACTACATCTCCCCAGGATCAAAGGAAAAGGTCGACGTATGCGCCACTAAAGCTCTCAGGCGTGAGCAGAGCTAGAAAGGGGGCCCAAAACAGAGAGAGAGAAAGCACGCTACCAACTTCCTAAAAAGAGTGAGAATTCAGATGTCGTTGCGCGAATTACGATAGCGGCATGGCACTCAACTGTACGAGCTTGGATTTCTGCAGCTTCAAATCTCTTAACTGATAGCGGCGGAACCCGCAGTGTCGACAGCGGTGAGATTGACGGCGACGCCGTCCAAAACGGTGGAACCAAAAGACCTGCTAAACAACTGAGGCAGGGAAAGAGGCAAACGGTGTGGGTGGTTTGCATAGGTGATGGGGGCAAAGGCTGCCATAGCGCAGAAGAAATCATTGAAACTTACTAGTCTCCTTCACGAGCATCGCCAGAGAAGTGCAACATACGGCAATATGTTTCCTTCGTAAACATGCGGAAGTTCGCCGCACTAATACTTGCGACAAAAGCTGAGTGTGTTTAATTTAAATCTAAAAATATCATTAAAAATTCCCGTGTGAGTGTAATATTTACACTGGTAAAACCACTAAGATGGCAAAGAAACTAAGCAATTAAGTATTACGTCACATCCCTAACCTGGGCCGAATAATCGGCGCGGTAGGTCAAGTTAGCCCAAAAATTTTAGACCACCTATTCATAGGTCGTTGTAATTATAAATAGCTGAAGCAGTGAGATCAATGAACGCTGCGTTATGTATCCATTATATTTTGATTCATATCGAGGAGAATAGAATAGGGCCTTAATTACCAATTCTCATTTATGATCCGAACGAAATCTTGATAAGGTCACTTACGATTGCAGGTTCACGACGCTCGATTCGTCACCGGTCTCACGACCACTTTCAAGTGAGACCCGCATTGAACGCGATACCAAAATTTGTACAGCATCTCAATATATCTTATGCGGTTTAACAACGCCTCTATTTTTTACAGAAACATAAATTGCTCCAGGCTGCATGATGCAGCGGCCTATCTTCCATTGCTCCTACTATTTTTCGTAGCCACTCAAAAATTGTGTCTCCTGTATCATCTCAATTGTTTGAAATCGTTCAGCAAATGCTGACAAGTATTATAATGATTATGTCTTGCCTGGCTCCGCTTTCCTACTTACTATTACCTATTACAGTATCGATATATGCTATTATGACATCTATCGAAGTATAACAATAATAATTAATGAACTACTTTTTTAAATTATGTCAGAAACATTCGTGCCTTCCGTCCCATAGAAGAAGCTGTCGTCCATAGATCGTTGAGGGTCGGTGTTCGAAAGCAACTTGACGTCCTTCCATGAAACTTGCTATAATATTGCTACATACAGTTTGAAAGACTGTAGCAGGAGAGAAAACTGATAATAACCTTTACTGCCATAGATAATTATAAGCTTGAACGCGAAAGCAGAACATGATAGAACCAGGTAGACACGAAACGCGTATCGGCAACCACATTAATTGAAATATATTTAAGTCTGTTAGATGCCTGTATTTTATAGTCTACACCAAAAACCTGATACTAGCGACCGATTGTCCTGCGCGAAATTAGCGACGTTTCAAAAGAGACGCTTTAACATCGTTATGAGCCAGTGTTTACTGAAGTAGCATGTCTGTTGTTGTTGTTGTTGTTGTGTCCTGTACTTTTACTATCAAACACGGAGTACATACTCGTGCAGTTGACATAACGCATACGCAGAGTCGGCTTCACTTTGCCTGTGTCCTCGATAGAAACGCGTATTTCGCAAAGGCTTAATTTCTAGTTGTAGCATGGGTATGTTCGGCAGTCTCTGCTGCCTGCAGAGACTCAGGACACTTCAAAAATCACAAATGCTTGATCCGCCGTAGTTTGCCATAACATGACAACTATCCACGATCCAAAAATTGGCTTCTGAATATGTTTGGGAGGCTACAGGTTGATTGATTGCCTTTGATTTTCCCATTTGTTATGATTCATTCGTGTTTCATTTTTTTCTAGTTTTTATTTGTCTTTTACCAGTTTCATATATAGACACTTTTTGCCTACTCGAATACACAATCCGTCGTTTATAACCAATATGCCAGATGCAAGTTTTCAAGAGTTAGGTAAAGATTGTTGCGGATGTACGCGATTTGGGAGCTAATCTGAGTAAACTAGATTCCACGCAATTGCGAAGTGTTCATTGATACCTAACTCACTTCCCGGGGCGTTTGCTGTCGGTCTATTACGCGACTGGGCAACATAAAATGCGACGCCATCTTTTGTAGTAAGCACAAAACGTGTTCTTTCTCTAATCTCAGTTCCTTATGCGGTTATTATTACAGCTAATGCACACGAGCAAATTTACGTTTTGGCAACGGTGGTAAATTGTCAATTATTTCCCTCTGCGAACACCTTCTTACTTCACACCTCATCTCTCATTGTCGAAAGCTACGTTCGTGCACTCGCTTCCAGCTTCTGCTACGGTGTGATTGACATTGAACTTATGTAGCTTACGAGTCTTCCCTTATCCTGCTATCACGAATAAATTCAGTGGCAATTATCCAAAGCGAACCATATGCCGTAGCACGTAAACGTGAGTCCCTGTGTGTGTATAAAAACTGTCCAAAATACAGCTAAATATATACGTATATTCATAGAAGTAAAGGAGAACTTAGCCAAAATGGCAAACTTTCAGCTGTATAACGTCAGATCGCTATTAGCAAAACAACAACAACAACAATTGAAAGGGAAAACAATTCGATCCGGGAAGAATCCTACTTACGATACAATGAGAGGCAAGGGAACCAGCTGTCCTGACTTCTGTCGCTCTGTTCAGAGCACTGAGACGCAGGCGCATTCATATGTCGTGTCAGGCCGTTAGTGCAGGCCGTTCCTTCTCTTTTTGTGTCCAGAAATTGTCCCTCTGAACGGCCGGTATCTGTTGTTGCACAAAAACACCACAGCTGGCTATAAAAACTACGCGCTATCACAGAAGACCGCTATCACAGAGGCCGCTGCTACCATCTGCAAAAGGCAACGGCTGCTTTGACTGCTGCCTCTAACGCTGTTGCGGGCTTCAAGTGCACGTGAAAAACAGGAGGCAAAAGAAAAAGTAGACTGGGTTAATTTCGTCATCGCTGTTCTTCCCCTGAGGGCCTACTCTCTTCACCTTCTAGTGACTGTAACCGCTTTTGCTTCGCTATGAAAAAAGATTTGCAACGCACTGTCCTGCTTCTTTAGGTCCTTTTGCCTCTACCGTCGCTCAGGGTATATGTATGTACTGTCACTCTTGTCGCTGATGCGTTTTGCTGCTGGCATTGCTTAAACAACGAAGTAACATTGGTTCGGTCTCATACCACGCTATTCGGTCGAGTCGACCGAGTGACGCCGAGAATCAGTGTCCAGGCTCAGTTTCGAGCGCACCATCTTTGACTCAAGACCTCCGCAAAAACTTCCCGCAATTCCTCTCCTTTCGCCTGTGCTAGGTGAAAACTATAATATTATAATTGTAAAAACGTTCGCGTAGAATAGTGGTGAACACCTGAAATGAAAATGGTTAGATGGTCACATCCAAATTGGGTTGACACGTTGACTAAGGTTCCCCATTAAAGATTGCGGAATCAATATATATTTTCATGGGTGTAAAAACTAAAACAACTAGTTTAACTGTTCTCTAAACACTGCCGAAAAGCAGGCGCCGTATCGGTCGAGATTGTCGTTTGCTTCCCATAGTTTTGCGGTCACAATTCTGTTGTATAATAATCGCGTTAGTATTTATGACGGTGATGATTCTGATTTCGGGGGTTCGACTACAGCGGAAGTCGTAGCGGTCAGACGAGGTTTTTTTGCTTTCATTGGCTTGTCGTGACATCGTACGAATGCGTGAGAATGATATTTGCATATGAAGTACATCCAGCTTACCGATTAGGCAGTTCTGCTGGCCATCATAAAAGCAGTGACAAAGATAAGAATATATAGGAGCTTAGCTAGCTAATGAGTACAGGTCAGGCATAACATTGAGGTGGCCTTATTTTGTTTCGCCACACTTCTCTCAATGAGGCACTTTTTTACGTAGCGAGTCCGTCTATTCCTAAGGGAACTCCATCAAAATCCTGCAAGGAACCGACAATTAGAATCGAATGACGTGTTAAAAATGTAAGGACGATTTGAGGACTTTTCAAAATGGCGGTAACCACTTCTCTAGCTTTTTCTCATCATCTATATTTTGCATTACATCACGGTTGGGCTATCACTGCCGCTATTGGTACAAGAAAAGGTCAAGTAAACCCTATATAGAAGCGTATTACGGGTTGTCATGTCAATACGAGACGGTTTCCGGTCTATGCAAAGCCACTCATTCGATACAGTTTTCCCGATTTACATAGAAGCAAAAAAGCAATTTTAACATAAGTTTCTGACATAATAAAGCTTTTATCCGTCATCAAGATGCTATAAACTGCTTGTGGCTCCCTCTTTCATTGCGTATCGCACACCTTCGCAATAAATGTTACCACTACAAACACACTGTCAGCATCGCTATAAGCATAAGATTCATCAAATCTCCCTGCCCTAAAAACCACGTATCGGCGTTCCGTCACAGTTAGGTTACAGCTACCTCCACAGCTTCTACCGTTACAACTGGTGCCTTGTCGTGATTCCATTTCGACTTCTCTATCCGTCAGCGTACATGCAGCCTGCGATCCGCCCGTACGGCCCTGTGCAGCGGTTTGCCTTTGCTCCGGCGCCATGCACTGAATGATTTCCTTTTGTTTATTTAGGTAGAAGTAGAGCGGAGGCAGTGAAACGGGGAGGGCAAGGTGAGACGATGCTGGCAAATGAGCAAATGGAGCTTGTGGACGTACGTGCTTATTCTTTCACTGGCTTTCCACTATCGGTTGCGAGAACAGAGAGCAGAAGGCCTAGCGGAGGTCGATATAGATCGAAAACAGTTCTCGAACGAACACTACAGTCGTTTCTGTGCCTGTTTGAACGCATGACGTAGACATCCTCTAAACGTCATCCTATCTCCTTTCGGGGTTGGTGTGTCAGCGGTAGTAGCGATGGCATGAGCCCGTCGATACAAAGACGATGGGTGGAGGTCTGGGTTGAAAGCTACTTCGCAGACATCGCCACGCGGAGTACTATTAGTGGAGGAGAGGCGTCGAGGGATCGTCGGGTTCGACTGGACGGCCGGTGATATGTGCCATCAAGCATATGAGCGCGCTCTGTAATTCTTGCCAAATCGACATCTGCTACTTACGAGATTCGAACTCGACCCGTACTTCCACTTTTGTTGCCGCTGCTCCCAATGGAACGCTTCTATCCACTCTGTGTACCATCCCGCTTGTGATCTGCGTACACTAACATAACATCGGCTCCACTTGATAGCACCGCATACTGAGCTCTATGAAGTACATTACGATATGGCAATGAATCCCGCTGCTCCGATCACTGCTGCAGGAGAATCATGAGGTGCCAGCCTTTTCGCAGGGCAGCCTCGTGAATTATCCAGCAAATGTTATTTGAAGCGGCCCTTAATGCCTAATGTGATATGTACATGCATCCAGATGTCTGGACTCGTAGATTTTTAATGCTTAGTCTTCATGGCCGTCATCCGTCGATTGATTTTTATGTACAACTACTAATAAATAATATCATATTTTACATGTCTTACGCCTTGCAAAGGCTAAAACCAAGTATGCATACTGTATAGAGCATAGCTGAAAAACAGTAGGAGCTTTGAACACTGCGATTTTGTTTATGAGCGTCATTGCTTGTTGGATTTGCCATATCAGGGTTACATGTCGGACAGAAAATGTCTGTAGCACGCCTAGCTGCTGTCAGGTCTTGGTTATGTTTCTGTTTCTAGTTACTATGTATAGGAATCGATAAGACATGCTTGCAGCTTCTTTTTATTATATCATGGCCATGATGGTTCAGTCCTACACAATGCCAGTAGTGATGTTAGCAAGTAGATAAAGAACGCTTCCTATATCTCAGGATTTATCTTTCAGTTCCAGCAAAGCCAGGCTTCAGTGAAGGGTGTGGAGGTCCATACAAATTATTCGGGCAGCGATACGATGAGTTCAGAAGAGGATGAAGACGAATGGGCTTACAGGTTGAGTTGGAAAGCTCACGGGCGAAGAACAAAGGTTTTCATTAGTTTCAGCTGATAACGAGGCGGGTTACAGACGATGAAGTAGCGCCCACAAGCAGTTTTGCGGTTTCTCCGCAAATGACTACTGGTGTTGCTATAAGATATCCGCATCTTGTCGAAATGAATATCTGCAGCGCTCCGTTGAGCTCCTCTATGGTAACACGACAGCCCGAAATTATTGGCAATTGAGATTTGGGGGGGCAGTGCAAGGTCTGCAAGGAAATAGCCTATCTCGGCAGGAAAGACAATGCCTGACTGTAGCATGGGAACCGAAGAAATATGGGAATCTGTGTGCATTATCGTCAACTTTCGCTACGAATGCACGTATAATGTTTCTATGACAGGCGTAGCTCTGCTTGGTAGGTGAATCGTCAGGGTAGAAAAAAAAACACTGGTTGTAAGGATTCAGAACAGATGCCAAATCGACGCAAAGCAAGTTTGATGTAACTGTGACCGCCAGTAACTACTGGTCAAGTCTGTTGTACTGCTTGAAGCCTAGGAAACTTGCAATTAGGAAAAATTAGGTTTTTAGTTGAAGGTGAAGTAGAAGCACTGATGTTAGTTGATGTATGCGCAAAAATAGTTAGACAGGATTTAGGCCAACCTTGAAAATAAGGATTGCAACAATATGGGTGCGTGGCAGTGATGCATCAAGGTAACACGTTCTGACAGCCTTTCTTCGGGGTTAAGCTCATAAATGTCATTGTTTTCTTTATTGATTCTGCCACCACCTCATTTAACAACTGGGAACCGCCATATTTGCTGGAGAGTTGTATCTGTTATCATGCTAGATTTAGCATACGTCGCTTGTATAGGTAGCTGTTGTATGGGCCAGAAGCTTCAGCCGTGACATAAGTCACTTGCTACATCGAGCGCCAGTGGGTTCGCATCAGTGTTTGATGAAATGAGCGGATTTCTATGTGAAGGCTGTGTCAAACGACCAGTAACAGCAGGGAACTCTACGCAGAATTATTCGCAGAAAATTAGGTTACGATGGGTAATGTGTGATCTAAGCGCCGCTACAAAGTAATCAACATATTGAGTAAAAATAATGATTACTATTTCCAATTACCTGTTTCTCTTGCCGATGACTAACTAGCAGCGTACCGAATCTCAGTTACACTTCAATTGTAAGCCTTCCTTTGCATTCTCCTATATATATATATATATATATATATATCCACTGCTGTGACTCGCCGATATCTGGGATTAATTAGGGAAGTTTAGAGAGGGGAGCACCGCGAACTGGGGATGAACAGATATGGTCGTACGTTGCCGAGTTGCGAGGGGCGCAGAAGAGGTATAATATACGTCTTGCAGATGGATGGACGAATGTATAGAAGGACAAAATTGGCTAGACTTAGAGGTAGGTGCTGCTAATCTGTCACAATAATAAAGCTCCCTATGTTAATGGGGCACAATAAGAGATTAGTGCGGCGGGAACATGGACGCTCATTATTTTCCGCTGATTTGTCCCATTGTAATTTTGAACTATTCACGGTGCGTTTGTATTAAGGTTGTATGGTTATGGAAAGCTAAATAAGCAAAGAGCACGGAAGTGGAAAAAATATTCGATGCTTTCGCTGCGTCATGATCGACCAAATCACCATATAAACAGTGGGTACCTAAGGCAGCATGCCTCGCTGTTCGTTGTGCCTGCGATAGCTGATTCTGGCCACAAGATTACCCGTAGTTGCTACGTCTTATCTATTATTACCTTGATATTGACACAAATATATATAGGCCTATTTAGTAGTTGCCTCTAATCGAAAGACCTTGTTTGGCGGCGGAATTGATGTATCAGTTACTCCACAGTTCGTCTACCATAGTGAACAGCCAGTGCTGCGTACGCAGATTCAGACCCATATGGGTCGCTATTGAAGCTGTTAGTGGAATCTCTTGGATTTATGTATCTTCTGTCCATAACTAAGAAGGACATAATGGGAAAATTGCCAAGTTACATTTTGCTGGGTTGTACTGGGTTAAGAATCGAATTTTTCCATGGCGTATGTTATATTTATCTGGGAGGCATTGGTAAACGAAGACGACTTGAGGCTTGCTCGGATACCGCTTGATAATGAGCGGATAAATGGAGAGTTTAGCTGGCGACAATTAGAACAATCGATCATTCTGTGCTCATGTTTTCAGACTGTTCGTCGACGAGTTGGATGAAGGGACTGTAGTGACGCTCCATCGATCAGAGGAGGAAGCGCTTACCGAATGCGTCGAGCCTCCACATGGATCCATCGTTTGGAATGCTACCAGAGCTGAACAGTTTGTCATTCAGGCCAACCTTCTGACTCAGAGCGGACTGCAATTCTTTGCGGGTAAAACTAGTCAATCGTGATAAATATACCATCTGAAGTAATAACAGTTAGAAAAAGTTTACAGTTTACATCCCTGTCTGTTATCCAGAACCTATAGGTAAACTTTCTGTCATAGTTCAAATAACGAAGCATGATGAAACCGTTACTGTCCTATCTCGAGACGTGAGGCTGCACCAGTGCTGAAGTACACTGTGGCTCAGAAAATCTCAATGCTCAGCAAATAATTGCACTTGGCTGGTGGTTTTATATAGAACCATGATTTCCCATGCGAATTTTCGTTCGAGTTCGTTATATTCCGTCTTATTCTAAAAGTAAGTAAACATATAGTTACTTTTCGCTGGCGCTGTTTGAACCATATGCGGATATCTGTGTTCAGATATTTGATTAATCGAACCAATGATCGTTCGTTATAACTCGGCGGAACAATATTTAGCCATAATTATCTCCAGTCTACATCAATTAAACTACTCAATCAGGGCAAACATTATATATGTGAAAAAATTAAGTTCCATTCGGTAGTAATCGCATGATAATTCAAGCCATTCAGAACTTACAAACAGAAAAGGCTTCCGACCTCAGCGTTCGGAATGCTTCTACGACCATTTATCTAGCTATCTTTATTGCGCGACCATTTTTCTACCACATTTCATTGTTGTAGAAAAATGGTACGCAATAATAAATAGAAAAAAAAATATTTTTTGGTGTTGTTGTTTGTTTCTTTATATAATCATACCTCTTGTAACACGGCGACACGTCTAAGTACTAGCAATATTAAATAGAAAAACAGTCGAGTGCATTAAGTACGTACCCCTGTTTAGGTGGGTCAGAATTAAATTCGTGAAGTTATTACACGGGATACTAAAAAAAAACTAACTAAATACCGATATGTAAGAGGTCGTACGAATTTTCCGTTCATACAGTGAGCTAGCTCTAAGTTCGAAATTCGAACCTTAAGCCCGTATGCCAATTGAGGGACACGTTAGATGGCGGCGTCGATTAAAACCACACACGTAGTCAATAGCAACTTATGAAGGAAGCTCAAGTAGACGCTACTTAGATTTGTCATGCCCAAGTTACTTCTCTGACGTACTAGATTTTGTTATGCGTAGATTGCTTGTTGCTCGGATCTATATTTCACGCGTACTAGAACGACATGGGAGTGAAAGTTTTCACTATAAAACTATAGGTAGAAATCACTCGTCACGTAAAATCGGTCTTGCCAGCAGCTAAAGAGACACCTTCTCCGGGCAGTGTTAAATTTTCAATTCTAGAAATTCCGCCGAATAGTAACGGCTGTGTCCGTAAAATTAGCAAGCGGATATCACTGATCGTATGATATTTTTTTAAACACCTACTTAATGGTTATTTATTTATTAGGCATACGGTAAGATCGCATTGTTGTACCCGATTAGCTCCGAACGCCACGCTAAGAACAGACATATTCTACACGCAAAAAGCGTGCGTGCATTTTCCACAGCGCGTTCGTACCACCTTTAGTCAACTGTTGTGTATAAGATCTACGCTCGTTCCAGAAGAGGACATAGAAAATAAGCAAGACGTTGATTCTAAGCGAAGCATTTGAAGATACACTCAGGCATAAGATACGCGCTGTTTAATTGCCATTATGCGGAGCAGATTTAGTGCAGCGCCGTTGGCCTTATTTTGGTTACTCTAACGAGAGGCCTGTCCTTAATGGTTATGATAATTCGTTCATGTTAAAATATTATATTGACAGCATATCTCGATAGTCGATTGATCTTTTACTGTGTTTCTTTCTAACCCCATTTGAAATGATGGAAAAGAATAGACGAGTGGACGATTACAGGATCTGGCCGTCCTTCTATTTTGGGACGTTTTTTACAACTACGGGATAGGAATGATCCACTACTACTTTTTACTAGTGTTGATCCTGTTTGTTAGTCTGTTAGCACATCATTTATTGTTAACTGTTTGGAATCGCAGGACAAATGGGGAGATTATTTATGGTAAGCAAACAGCAAACAGCAAACAGCAAAAACCCTACGATCTAGATTCGCCTGGGCTGCTTACTACAAGTGACGCAGACGAACGGTGGACCGGCCTACAACGGGAATAAACAAAACGATTAGGGACGGCGCAACCGGTCGAACCGACAGCTTTCTCACCTAATACCACGGCTTGCTATGCCCTATAATTACATGCTTAAGCTTTTTTCTCTGCCGTCTCGTGGAAGCCTGAGCGCATCAATGATCCTACATAATTTATTAGCACAAGCAGTGGTTCCACTATATAGGCATACTTTTAATATTGTGGGTGCAATAACTTGGACGGCCGAACTCCTGGGCGCCAAAGTTCTAGTCAGAGTTCCGTCAGTGACATATACTATACGATACGTATGATTAAATCAAAAGGAACATTATAATCATTATATTTAGAGTTCTGTATTGTTGCATTCCGTCTAGTGGCTTTTCCGCTATAATAAAATAGATTGTAGAAGAGGCATTAAGTGCCTACACCTACATTCTGCCATCACCTACATTTTTCCGATCTTATGAGTCTAGCAAGACGTTGTAAACGTACGTATCGATGATGGCATAGCGGTAAAATGGTCCGTTCGAATCGGAACTGTAATTAATTGTTACTGGCCCTACAAACCGAAATAGCTGTCTGGAAATATATATATATATATATATACATAGATTATAAAGCGTCCATACGCCATTAAGCTAATATTCGAAGTGTTTAATATACTAAATTATAATTTGCTTGAGCGCCCCTGTTCAATCTCTAAAGAACTCACCATCACTCTTCGTGCAATTTTACAAATTAGATCTGCCCACAAGCTTACAACGATGCTGGTTGCCCTGTATGTCTACCGTACTATTAACGCATCGAGTTATAGTAAAATAGCACTCGTCTAGTGCTAATGCTTAAAACACTGATTTCAGTTAGTTGAGTATTGGTATTATGAGAGCCGACATCGTCGTTATACTTTCATATGATTGTGATTACGCAGACCATGTGTATATCATAAAAACTAGGTTATTGTTACAGGGAACAAGCAAAGACGTCCAGTTCCTGTCTTTCCCTCGTTTTCTGTATCACGTATCTGGAAGCTGTGAAAAAAACTGACCATCAACAAGAATTGGCACCGCTTGCGGTCGTCCAAATTCGATTCGTTCAACCGAGTTGTTGTTGTTAACAGATTGGTAATGCTTTGATTGCGCAATTAAGCGCTACCCTGCAGCCTCCTGCGATCAAGCCCTCACTTTCTGTTTCTGTTCTGTTTCTCTGTGCAACTATGTCCGTTCGTCCCGACGTTGCTTGACGGCGTACTGCAGCCAAAACAGCTTCGGGGCAACAACGGGCGTCGAGTACTGCCCGTGGTGCTAGGCAGGCATAAGGCACGCACGCAGGCAGGCAGGGAGTGGGGCGACAAAACAGACAGGCTGGCAAACCAGGATAGGACAGATCCCATAGCCAGCCAGTAAATAAAAAAAGGTCAAGGAACAGAAGTGGTAGCACAGCTAGTAGTAACGAGTTATTACTTCAGTCGTTGCTATCGGTAATACTGGAAACAGACAGAAGAGGATGGCTGAAGCTAGCGCCAAGCGGGGCTGTCACTCGACAAACCGTCCGCGACTCCGATCGTTATAGCGTGTTCGTGTCTAATTTTGCCTGTTGCTTGTTTCGGTCGGGTCCGTTCAGGGTCTTCTGTTCTGGTCCGACCAGTTCGTTTATGGAAGCCATGTTTGATCCTGTATCATCCCTTTGAATCATTGAAGCCGGTTTTAGAACCTGAAGGCGGAATTGTACGTCTGCTACAACGAGTCGCTTTCGCCCTACTCAGCAGACAGAAAAGAGGGCTTGCCGATATATCGCAGAGGCCGGTACAAGAGATTTATATAAATATAAACGCTGTGCAGATCCTATGGGCATCAACATTACGGTGCCAAAGCCATAATCTTTTGTCTAAAAATAGAAAGTACTAATGGGCACGGTAACCTGCATGAATGTTGCTTAGCACATTACCGTTCATCATGTTCGGTTACCGGATTGTTATTGTTTGCATAGTTTTCGAATACGTAGGATAAGGAAAACGGGACTGAGGACAAATCTTTAGTGGATTATACTGAGCTCAACATTGAACGAACCCCCCCCCCCCCCTGTCTACTGCATACTCTAGTGTAAACAACGTTATGGTGACCACTGACGCGAATGTCCAGTTAATCGAGAGAGGAGTTTCTACTATAGATAGATTTTTTTCTGCTATTGGCTATCATGAACTTAAGCCACCTGAATACTTTCAAGTAGCCCGTTGATAATGCTATTGAATTTTGAATAACAGGAACAAACTGCTAACCGAAAAAGTTGTTAGATGTCACATGGCGATGTAATATTGAAGGACTTAATAGTTGAAGCCCTAATGAGCCGTTTTTGAGCTAATAAAACGAGTCTAAGAAGGAATATTCATTATGAAATCAGGTTAAGTAAATTTGTATATGCATAAAGCACGTATAAGGGATAGATCTTTGACGAAGTCACATCCGTCTTAGGCAGTCAAATATTTTTAGGAGAGACTCGTTCAATACGTTATTTGACTAATGGTCGACATTTACCGCTTGAGGACCCTCTCATCTGAACTGATCACTAGCGTAAATGTAGTTACACACGTGAGGCGAACAATGTATTTTCAAACGTTTGTCTTTCCTCTTATAATAATATTTCGAGCTGATTAAAGGAGAAGCCTATGCACAAGTCTTGCAAAATATCAGTCCTTAGACTGGTAGGCTTATGGAACAACCTGTGTTCGTACTATATGAACTCATAAAATGATACCGCTCATTCTGCGATCGACAATCGCTAGCAGCTGACTGAAGCTAATGATTATATATGCGTAAACGCGTCGAAACTACGCAGACCAACATGTGTTTAACTAGACATCATGACAATGGCCCATTTTCTCTCAAGTACTGTTAATTTTCAGTTAATTACCTTCGCACTGTTCGGCTGAACGTGAACAAAATTGTCTCAATTGTCTATTCTTCCCATAAGTGGTAAACATATCAATGATCTATAAATGTTATCTATTTATTTTTAGAGCGGCAAGGTTGTATTGATTGTTTTAACGTATCTAACACGACTCTTTTTTGCGTGTCTTCACAGTGGCTGTGCAATCTTCAAGCGTTTTGCGCGTCTGGCACATTCGTATATCTGTTTATGATTCGGAATGTGAGTCTCGTCGAGACTCAGAAGATCTTTGCTCGGAACGTGGTGTGTGCGCCTTAGCCCCTGGTGAGGTGAGCGGAACAATTTGCTCAGTGTCAATGAGTTACCTAAATGCTAATGAGGTTCAGGTACCGTAGATGGAGTTACAACAAAGCGTAGTAGCAAGTCTAGTTGGTTAAATACATTTGCAAATAAAAAGTGACATAGGAGGTCTATTCGTGTGGACTGTTGTGGGAAGATCAGTGTCAACATGGACAAAAATACGGCAGCGTATTGCGATACGCTGCCGTATCGTAGCCGAAACACTATTTTGCTTTATCTGAAATCAATGTGTAAATAGATGCAATGCATAAAGTAAGAAAAATTTGAACTTTTACTATAGCATTTAAGCTTGATATTTGTTTAGCACCATTGCATTATTGAGGGCATTGTCATAATTTTTTTTTTAATGTTTGTTCTATTCAGACATCTCCGAGCTATATTAGAGATCAAAAGAACGAACTGTTATTAATTGAATTTTTTTCACCACTTAAAACATCTCGTTGCTAAGTTCGATGAGCACAAGTGCTGTCCTTTAATGGTGATACTACCTATATGAAGTATTTTACATTTGACATTGACACGGTCAAACTCTACCAACCAATCCAAAATTCAGCATTTTAGAATAAAGTGCCAAATTCATATTTTCAAATAGATACAGGCTAAACATGGTCAATTAATCATAAGACAAGGTCACTCCTGCCGTAGGGCAAAATATTTTGGCGGGTTGTATTTAAAAAATCTAGATGCTATAGTATCATACTTTAGACTTTATGTATTACAAAACCAGATCGCTAAAATTTGATGAAATGTTTTTTATGTTCTAGTTTATATCAACAGTTTATGGCACTGTTCTAGTTTTTTAAATGCCTTCGTGAGATTTCAACCTCTTCAAAACTTTCGCGGATAATGGTATACCGAGATTCACAAAGTTGAGAGACGAGCAATGATCAATATAATCGAGCCACAACAAAACTCCTTCAGGAACATCCTAATCAACCTTCTCATCTCAGGTAGAACCGTGTCCTTCCCAGCAGGGCCAATGTGATCATCTTTAAATTAGATTTAAGGGACGTAATCAGTCAAGTGACATTCGAAACGCCTGATTGAGCTCGACTACGCCCCTGGGGCTATGCTTTGCCGTAAGGTTTTTATTCGGTTCGCACTACGCGCCAAACTCCCTAAAGAGTCGCAGCAGACTATTTTCGATACCACCTATGTCATATTAGGAGGTAAACATTCAGGCCATAGTTATATTGCTACGTCTGACGCGTACCAGGAAAACCAAAATCCTCGCCTGCAGTAGTACTTTGTATCTAGAAAATACCATTTTTGAACATAGCGCTCAGACCCATTTTGTCATATTTGAGGTGGCGACACTGCGGACGCCTTCATGCGATACGTGAGAGCACTGAGCGGGCACCTGCTGTAACGGCAGGGGGGATTACGTTTTATATACTACGCAGTGACGTTCAAAGGGAAACCTGTACAACGCTGTTGGATGGTGTACCGTTCATGAAAATAAAGAAGCAAAGATACACTGCAGCACCTTTAGATCACGTTGATAACGCTGCGGCTTGCAGAAGGCAAAATCATACGTAAATTCAAATAAAATCTACAGTTTGTTTAATCATCGTATATCTATAGACTTCCGGTTAGGGCAACATGAATTTGAGGCACCAGAGAACAGCGATGCGTCACATTCGTTGTCATTTCGGTGATTTATTATATACAACTGGTCATGAAATTTTGCATTAAAAACTAATAGAATTAGACAAGGAAGATTTTAGGCTAGCTGACGCCGAAAGCAACGCATATAAAAATCAAACGTCTTCTTCCTTCTACCTTGAAGAGAAGGTTGCTTAGCGTAAATTGGCATTGACCGCATGCAATATGCTAGATAGTCATTACAACGGTAGCTGTAGGAAATAGTTGTTGTATAGCCCGGTTTCACTGGCCTATCTTTACGTAAGGATCAGCCTTCATCGGCTCCTCGAAATACAAACGGCCATGGTATCAATTGCCGAAGCTCATTTTTACACTAGCCTATTCTTATCTTCCTCTGTTTCCATCTAGTTCCTGTTAGCCGATTAGGAATGTTCCTAGGCCGTTTTCCATTTTCTGTTGTCCACACAAAAAAGCTGCTTACGCGTTGGTAGCTGCATGATCAACAACAGCAGCCTCTAGCGACCGATGTTATATTCAAATTTAGGCTTTGTAAAATAAACATCCCTTTCCAGTTGTACCCCTTGCCTAATCGCGTTACTGAGACATTTCAGAAAGCGGATTTAAATGAATTGCCGCGTTCACTTGCTTAATGCAGATCTGCTAGTTTACCTGTTCTCAGGGGAAATGGTTGTAACAGAATTGCTTTGAGCATCTTTGGAAGACTAGGTTCTTAGCTTTTTTTGGTTGTCCTTCGAAGTGCAAAATGTAGTGGTGTCCGAGTACGAATTAAGTCTCCATCGAATCAATCCTACATAATTAATACATATTTATTAAATGCAATATAATCATTCGTTAGTAAAGCCCAACGTCGAGGAACTCTTCCTATATGTCGTTTCGTTGATCGAAGACAAAAAGTCGCAAAGGAAACTTTCGTTTAGTGCTGCACGGTCTGTCCTGCGCAGTGTCTTCAGTCAGTCAAAAATGGGTCTCCTGCCATCGTAGATGAGTGCTAGCTAAAGCCTGGTTTCTTCGTATAGCGGAGTTTTCTACTGGCCTTCAACCATCTCATAGATTTTCCTACTCTCGGGTGAATGTCCCTCCGTTTTCCCATTCCAGTAGCCTCCTGTGGCCTCTAGTTCCATTCGAGATGAACGTATACATACATATTCAAATAGAACTGTAATATCTGTGCAGCTTCCTTCTCGCGCTCTCAAAGACAGATTGGAAATGTATGAAGTGCAAGTAGTCGAACTGATGCCCTTTCGCGATTGGGGTTGAGAAAGAATAGAATCAGCTGCTGCTAGCGCTGGGGCAGGAATAATATTTTCGTTATGTATTTCTCCTTGGGCTCTTCTTTGATGACCCCCAAGGGACCCTAACATGGGGGAAAGTATTCAGTTGGTGAGAGGAAAAGCGAGAACGGAAAAGTGTAGGTGCAGAATACCGTTACACCTAACGTCTCTCAGTTAAGGTCACTGGATGCCGATGACACGCAAAACCCCTGTTTCACGGCACTGTTCTTACCGAAAAGAAGCCTTTTTCTGCTACGACTGCTGCTGTTCATACCGATGCCGGCCGGCTGAAATATCTAACTCCTCCCGTTCCACAGCCTCATATTTCCATCCTACGTCCGCCAACAGCACATTGACCAGTTATTGCGCACGTATCCGGCTCTATATGGCTATGGGCGCCATCTTTTGTGCACTTTGGCTTATCCGAACATTGTGCTTTTCTATATATGTAAAAATAAATAAACCTACTTGCCTGCATAGATAGGACGCAAGTACAAGTGTACATCCACATACTTAGGCACATAAAATTAGGTGCATATGAATATACCCCTATTATAACAAAAATTATACATATTCAATATATGATTATTTGTCTGTAGTATCGAGCAAAACTGCACCTCAGTTTGGGAGGCCTGGCGGTCCAATATACAGATTTATTTTATCCTGTCGTCCCCATATCCATATGGTAATATGCCAGCAGGATAACTTTTTGAGGTTCAGTTTGTATAGACAGAAATAATAGCAATATCTGCAGTAAATGCATAGAGGCGAAGCGGGGCTTGGGCATCTCGTGACTCCATGGGTTTATGTACGTAAACCCTGTGACATTCTCTACTTTACGGCCATTCACTTTTCTACCGGTTCTTTCATTTGCACCTGGTTTACGTTTGGGAAAAAGCAAGCGAAGTAACAAAACAAGAAAGTTTCAAATAGAAGCCCGCATTCAAGTAAATACGCTTAGGTTCTGTAAGTGCGGCGACTATGCATCTGCACACCCAGTTGCATCCAGCGGTTAGTTGCTCTGCGCTATCTCCCGTTGCCCCCTGTTTGCGCCTCACCGTTTACCATCCTCCAACATCCTTCTCTTTTAGCTCTGCTGTGATTGTTAGATACATATTACTAGTAATAGTAATTAAAGAAGCCGTCCATATGCTTCCACGCATTTTATGCCACGGACATACATGGAACCGCTTTTAGCTATTCAGGATTCGCTGAACTGTCTCTGTTTGGCTAGGTTGTACATGTTCATGAAGCGAAAATACTTATCCACGTAAATTTACAGGCGTGTAGTCTGCTAGGTCACTTGTACTTATTCTGTCTGCTTTTCGATCTGATGGAAAAGCCGTTCCGCGCTGTTGACTCTGCTCTGTAACTGAGCAGGTCAGCGTGCAATGTGGCCGAACTTGTACACCTGGAGACATATTGGAAGCTAATGCAATGTCGAAGGAAGAGGGCGTGCTTTTCGTCAACCGCTCTTCTCGGTATCACCTTCGCAGCCGCCGCCGGCGGCTTTTCTACTCCAACGGTCGAGCCGGCTGAGCTGGTGTCGCAAAGTCGTGTAAACGGAAACTGGAAAAAGGACACGAAAGGCGCTTACTTCGGAGAGGAGGGTGGGGGGTATTTAAAGCACAACAAAACTGGCAGGAATGATCCCGTTAGCGAAAGACTTGGCAGATCGCCTCAATAAAAGCAACGATAGATCGAAAATCTAATGCTAGGCATCCTGGACAACGGCTACCTTTTGTTCGTCAATGAAGTGAGGCAGCATCCGGAACGAAGCAGAGGATGAGTAACAGCAGGCATTTGTGGAGGGTATAGACGCGATCTGGTGGACTGTCTTAGGGTCTCCTTCTTTCTCTCTTTGTGTTTACGATGTCACTAACAATGTTGATGGCAACGTCGCTACTCGTTCGCCGCCGCTTCAGAAAAACAAGAACGCGAAGGTAGAACGGTGCAAGCCGAGGCAACGGGAGTTCTGACGGTGGCCATAACAAATAACGACTGCGGGCGACTACAAGTTGCAACTGCAACGTCGACAAGGACATTGAATATGCTGCTATCACTAATGCTACCATTCTCGCTGCTTTGCAGGAGAAATGTAGCGCAAATCGGCCCAAATTCAACTGCATCATCATCATTATCATCGTGGTAATCAACATCAGCGATGGTGAAGGTGCAACGCTTCTCCGTGTCTTCATACAGATATACTCATGCAAAAGTAGTGGCTAGGAATTTTGTACTCCTTGATGCCACCGATCCGCGTCGCGCATTGCCTTCCAATAGCTTCGGTCGCTTTTAGTGCCTACGATTGCGGCGATCTCGTCTTCTCTGAAAGCGATTTTCTTGTCGACGCAGCGTGTACTATCTAGGCGTGTAGTCGTGACGTGAAATTGTATTTTTTGGGAGGAACGAAACGCTACGAAGTGCGGAATTTACGCGCTAACGGTGTGAGAATTCGTACAAATCCCCTACGTGCACCTTTAATATTTGTCTTGATTTCCTTGTCTGGGACGCCCTTCCTACGCACTCAGCAGACGGGAGAGAAGCACACGACACGCCAGAAAATATCTGCTCGTTCGCTTGTCTTTTAGCCTCTTAGTTTACGACTTCTTCTTTCAGAACGACTCTCTACGACTTCCTCAAAAGTTTCGTTTCAGTTCTCTACGTCCTTTGCTTTTCCCGGCCGTCGCTGTACTGTTTGATTCAGTCAAACGATTTATGAAAAGCAGAGAAATGATAGAGGATTACATTTTTAGGTTTCCCTGGGACAATATGCCTAACATTAGCCATAGATGAAATTGGTCTTCGAAGTAAACCCGTTTCGGCGGCAAGACGATTGGCCAAGCAAACAAACCGTTGTGACAATTTAGCTTTGAGTCATCGAAACACGAATTGTTGTTCTCCTTTCCAGAATTAGAATTAAGAAAAAAGCCCATCATTCGAGACATTCCCTATATTTTCACCAGCGACGACAACAGAAAATTTATTCTGCCTACTAATCAATATCACCTAGCAACGATATCATGCAAAAGGCCATTTGATTCACCGATACGAGCAAAAAATAATAGATTACTCCTTGCGTAATTATTCTACCTAGACGAAATAGAACCGTCTTGAATCGAAAATAGGTCAAATAGGCATCGCACAAGAGTGAGCTTATCATTATGGGGGTAATTTGTGTTAATGCTGCCGAAGCAAGAATGTAACATGACAAAGGTATGCTTTCAACGCAGAGTACTTATATCTCTATTTCAGGGTACCTACACGTGTCATTGCTGTCCGGGCGTTAAAGGTCGAACATGCGACGAACTTGACGCATGCTCAACATCGCCCTGCCGAAACAACGGATTCTGCGTTGACATTAGCGAAGGCTTACACGGTAGCTTGTACCAGTGTCTTTGTCCACATGCTTTTCGCGGCGCCAACTGTGAACAAAACGCTGACTTTTGCGAAATGCATCATCCATGCAAGAATAATGCTACTTGCACGTCGACGCCAGCCAACGCCTCTACTGGTTTACCAGAATATACGTGCCAGTGTCAAAAAGGTTAGTCTATTGCACGTCCTAGTTGTACGTTGCATCTCCGTCAGATATGTGGCTATAAAATGTAGAATAAATCAAACATATAATGATGTACGTGTATGATATGTACTGCAAGACACTCTTGAGGTGACGTATCATTCCGTCTCTATTGCTATTCCTAACGTCTATTGTGCATATTACGAACGTACGTACATGCGTCAATGTTTCAGGCGCTTAAGTAATGCTAGCGGAAACGCGATCGAGGAGAAAATTCGACAGACGCAGGTTGACTTGCTTCAATCCATTAGTAACAGCTCGAGTAGGTATTCGCAACGGATAATTGCGTCGCTTGTCTTTTAACATATAAACTCGTATACAAATCCCCTGACTTAATGGACGGCAGCTGGCTTGCCAAGTTACATACTGTCAAGTTGCACTAGTCAGAGTCCTATGTATACAAGTGTTACCACACTGTCGTACCAGTTTTCGAGTACGTTAATAGTTCGTCGCGTAGTTTCTATTCTACGCAATTCAATACGATTTTCAGCTCGGGCGATGTGTTCCGTTAGGCAACACAAAGAGAGGTCGAGCCAACTGTTGGTCTGAGCGACGTAGGCAAATGCTGTGATATTATATTAGACGCAGGCGGATCGTGTAAGCCAGGACGCGTCAAGCGCATCGCACCAACGGTGGCAACGGCAGTACTTACAGCGGCAGTAGTTGGATATGTCGTCTTCCCGTCATGCCGCTATCGAATAGCGTCCAACAGACTATTATCGGTTATCCGTTGAGCTGGCAGCGTTACCACACTATACTGCTGTAGAACCACGCGCCATAGCCTGCTCAAGGCACTAAGTAGGGCGAGATGCCTCATCCGCATGCACTTGCCGTCTCTGCCTAGCAGGCAGCGCTCGGGGCAAAGTCGGGCCAGTTTCGACTGCACGAGGAAAACCGGGGGCACCTGAGACGAAACTGCATCTGCCAGTTCCTACTGTAGCACCGCCATCTTTGCATCCATTCTATGAATTCGCCGTTCTATCCAGAGTTTTAGCCTGCGTTATCTCCTCTGTCTGTCACATGTTCTCGTCCTGCAACTCTGATCTGCCCTTCGCGACTTTTCCTCGACTACTCTTCTCAACAATTGACTCTGACTTTCTATGACTGGATTTCCCTTTTGCCAGGCCACGCCAAGCACATCAAGGCCCTTATTCGGTCTATTCTCCGCTCTATACAGCAACCAGCTACACATATGGTGTAGCTAGTGACGAATCGGTCTGCTGTAAGCCTGCTCTAGCTTCGTATTCGATTATATTTTCCTTTGTCTTCACTTTAATTTCATGCTGGATCGGATTCGGTTCTTTCTTTGGATCGGAAAAGCCCGTGTATTCCCGCTGATACGATTATGTTCAGCTACTTCCATACAGAGCTTGAATAAACCACTTATAATAATTATAGGGTTGTTGTCGTTTGTAATACGTAGTTTCGTTGCTATTGGCATCCCCGCTGTTTCTACTGGCTGTTGTCAATGCTTAATCTGTTCTTTGTACAGCCAAGGCGAACTAATCATGCATACTTAGATTCTCCTATTATGCGCTATTTGCGTATTGATCTAGACGGAACAAGAAGATACATTTACGCCGCCAATCGATAATCTTTCATTATCTATGTCCTCTAGTGTGAAGCTGTGGTCATCGTAGGTACAAGCTAAAATGGATCAAAATTTATTCTTGTATCGAGCTGATCGTGACCGTGTGTGGTTTTTTTTTGTTGTTTTTTCGTGTCTTTTTATTACTCACGGCACTATCTGCCACCAGGATTTGAGGGACCGAACTGTGAAGTAAACATCGATGAATGTGAATCAAAACCGTGCGTTCATGGGATGTGTGAAGACGGCGTTGGCGAATTCAAGTGTTACTGTCTGCCGGGTTATGGCGGCGAGCTGTGCGAGTTTGAATATGACGAGTGCGATTCATCGCCATGCGTTAACAACGGTGCCTGCGAGGATCTGATCGCGGGCTACAAGTGTCACTGTGGGCCTGGCTATACAGGACGCCGATGCGAAATTAAAGTAGGTATTATGGAACGTACTGGCTGTCCAAAACATCGGCGCGCCTCCACCTTCAATTGACTTAACAACAAGATCACGTTTCTGTTTATGGATCAGCCGCGCAGATTATTTTCGTCGCCCAAAAGCAAAAAACTTAAACGAAAAACGTAGACACTTGCGAACGTTCCAGTCAAGTATTATCCAAAACCTAAAACGTGGTCAGTTAATTGCTATTTCTCTCTCTGTGAACGTTTGGCAGGTGGATCTTTGCGAGCCGAATCCGTGCGCGGCTCCAGCCACCTGCATCGACCGGGGCAACAACTACACCTGTGTATGCCGTGGCTCCGGTTGCGCGACCCGCGACGAGCTCGACCCATGTTACCCGAACCCATGCCAGCATGGTGGTTCATGCTGGCCCAGCATGGATACTTTTTACTGCTCGTGTCCGCCTGGTTTCGCTGGCGACAACTGCGAAGGTAAAAAAAATGAATGCGTGACGACACGAGGCGGGTCGAGAACGAAGGAATTAAAGGAACTGCCGAAAACTAGCATTTATCGACTACCACATAAGACAAATTGTACTATGACGGAGGAGTATGCACCACCACCTGAGTAACGAAGCTCATTCGAGTAGAGTGCTAACATCGAAACGAAACGAATAAAAACCTGGAACGATGAAGCTTTTTTGTACATGAAACAGTTACAAAAATGATTTGTGTCATTAGATCACTGGCGTTGCGAAGTGGTCGTCGGTTGAATTTCCTAAATAATAGTTAACGAAGGAGTACAGAAAAGAACTGCAAGTCGAGGTTCTATAAAAAAAAAAAAAGGACTTAATGTCCTTAAGGTACGGTTGTTGATTAAAAAATCTTCCTTAGATATAAATATAACAGTATGTTTATCTGACAACGTTGACAGAGAGTAGTTGACTGGCGTCCTTGTCTACGTGGTCGATCGTTTTAGCCTCCTTAATCTGGTCACGTTCAAGTGCGCTATATCATATAAGGACATGCGTGTACCTGATGGGCATTCGTGTGGTTCAGAATGGGTGATGATTTGTATCAACTTACAATATGAGACTTACGGATAAAGCCATATGTATACCTAGCAAAAAGGATCGGAAAAAGCATTCTCCTTTCTGCCTCCCGTGATGAATATTAAAAGAAAGATTCATTTGCATCGATTAAAAACTTTCGTATTCATATAGTTATTATTTTGCCAAAATATTGAATCAGTATTACTATTCCCTTCGATTCGCTACATTCACTCCTTCCAATGCCATCATCTTTACTCATAGTCAGTTACGTTATCCATTCCTATTTACTGTCCGGCTGGTCCACGACTATTATAGCATAACATCCGTAATGTATATTTTTTTTACCGTCGAATGGCATGAAAGCTAGTCACCGAACTGTTTACGGGTGCACAGGGTCTGCCTCCCTCTGTTCATGAAACGATAAAGCGGAGTTATTGGAAAAGCAGACGGCTAATGATGATAGTATTGTATAGTTAATACCGACATAGATCACTTACATGAACCAAGACTGGATGTGGACCAAAGATCAGCGTAATTCCTGGATTCTAATTTCGCGTTTATTTGACGAACGTCAAAAAATCAACAAATAAAGCGCTGTACGGATGGGTTTCGATCATATGAAGACGACATTTTTTTTTCTTTTATATATTGTAGAAATCGCAAGGCGCAATTACTGTGTTGTTATTCTCCGATGTCGTCCCAGTCGAGTTGGAAACATATTCAACCAAATGGTCCTTGCCCGTTTCCGCGTGTCCTCATTTCTGAGAATGGAATACACATGGAACTAAAACATCGTAGCGTAATAAACGCACAAAGGGCTTAGCAAAATCCTTGCCCTCTATGGGTTTCGTTCTTTTTTAACAGTAAGCAAAAAGGTTTGCAACACAAATACTAATATAAACTAGGAGTCAATCCAATTAAGCGCGCTGCACTGTTACTTATTTCTTACAGAGATTGCTTATCCACAAGCGATCGCCGAACGTCGTGTCTATAACCCAGATGACAATCGACGGCCCAGTTCCGAGCGGTTGCATACGATTTACGTGGCGTGTGCGACTTTGGCCGGAGCTTGTGCCCTTGTGGCCATTGCTGTCACAGTTTGCCAATGCCGTCTAGGCCGCCTCAGCTCACCCGACCACCTCACCGCGGATTGCGAGCGACTTAAAGATGATGGTGCTAGTGGACACCTGTGAGTCTTTAGACGGGGTTACTTGTTATTCCTATGCTTTGCTTCGTCCCTTTTATTTGTCAAGGGATAGCAGCAGGCGATTTCCTAGCTTGTCGATTTCCCCCACTCATTCCTGATACGGATCACTCAGCTTCTAGACTAGCCTGAGCAGTTGCATGCCTGCCAATACCATAAACGAGTCGATTATTTTTTTCTATTTTCTCTATGTTGTCCTATATACATACGCTAAAATAATAGGGACTGCACTATAGCCTGTATAAACTGCCCGATGTCAAACGCCGACAACTCTTGACTCGTCTTCAGGTCCCCGTCTTTCATCCTTCTTTTCTTACGACGTGTCTTCCTTGCTAGCGCGTGCGAATGCATTTGCTCTGAACAACCGCTAGTATGAGCTAAGAGCTGGCTTTTAGTTTTCTCGATTCGTATTTACTGTTCCTACCTAGACAACCTGTTTCTTGTTCAGCGACAGCTAAAAGGACCACCGCTCTAGTTCGCGCATTTTTGTCTGACCGTACGCCAGCTGCTCTTCTAGGTCCTCAGCCACCAATATGCGATGACTGGCCTCTCTGAAGGGCCCATAGGCCAAGGTCTTTTCCGTTGGGCTGCTCGTATTTCGTTTCTTTTATTGTCCGGAATAAAATGTCTCATTCACTATATGACGTGGCTTTGTGCTCTTCATGCTCGCCAATGGTGTTGAGTGCCCTTCAGTTTTTCTAGAAGTGTGCAATCGTACATAAAATCCAAAAAAAAACTGAAGTCCTCACTCAGCCCATGTCTGTCAGTGCGAATTAGTGTGTGTGTGTGGACGCGTAAGTCTGTCCGTGCGCCCGCCTGTGTGCGCTACCATATCTGTAGAAGCTTGTGAGCCAGTACGTGTCTGTGTGCTCGAATTCGAGGTATTTTTGCGCGCAATCTTTTTGTCTGTTGCTGCTGTCACGCATTTTCGTCTGCTATATTCCGCTGTTTTACACCATTTCCGTTAGTAACATATTTTCTGCGCATTCTTAGTGCTCATTCGTTTTTCTCTTTATTTTTTCATTCTTTTTTCTCTTCGCTTCTCCTCTCCATCTCATTTGTTTCGTTCCCCTTTCGATTCTTTTCTTTTACAGCCGCTGGCGTTGCTGTTACCGTACCGCTGCAAAAAGGATACCAGTGGCAGTGTTACTACACTCCCTTTCGCTAAGGTGCTCTTCGAGCTCAGCCCTACGGCGTCTGAAGAGTCTCGCTACGTTCGGTTGTTTGGCGGAGCTCGTAGCTTGTAAGACTAGCGCTACTATCACCTGCTCTGTTGTGATTCTTATTACACTTTTACTGAAGCTGCTTCTCCTGCAGCAATAGCAGCAGTCTCGGTGGCGGCTGGTAAAGCAAGGGCAATGACAGAGACGTCGAAAGCAGAAAAGGAAAATCTGCCTTTAGTGGTCTACTAACGAAAGGAGAAAGAAGAATTGGTTCTTACCCCCCTATAGCTTTTGTGTTCACGCCAAGGAGCGCTCACTTCTCAGTGATAAGGACGGCATTTTATATTTTCTGCTCGATCTGCCTCTGCTATTTGCTGCTGACTCGCCATTAATGTCACGGAAACTAGAAGAACATATCGATTTTTGAGACCCAACTTTCCATCAACTTTCCCGCTCCACTTAACATGGCTTTGACATGACCGCATGTTTTTTTTTATTTCGTCCCGCACTAGATATCTATTGTCGGTTTTGCTTGCATTGTTTTACCCTGCCCAGAATTTTTGGGTCGACTAGCGGCGCACTATACAGATCTAGTTGGTTTGGTCATTTCGAATGGGAAACTTGTTTGTATCATAAATGATGTGGTAGAAACGATTATAAAAATACACAATTCTCTTGTTCCTCTTTTTCTTGTTCGGTCCTATCGCCAGCGCAGACGAGGACCCACTCTTTCCGGAGACAAGCTCTGCCTTCCTTGGCAACGCTTCTAGACTGCAGCACCTGATCGGCGATCAGTGCATCCACTCAAAACATTTCCAGCATCAGCAAAGTCTTCAGCAGCGTATCTACTCGAGTGACATGCCGATCGATTCAATGCGAACGCCGTTGCTTTTCCCGGAACCAGCTGACCACGGACACTACTGAGCCATAGACTTGATATATATATATATATATTATTATTATATCAAGCAAGCGTGTGCACCAACAAAGTCGTTGCCGTTATTCGACTCAAGTTCATTGCCATATGCAAAACTGTTGTCTAAATAATTAGAGCCGCTGGGCCAGTAATTACTCTGCTATGTAATTGTATTATGGACATTACCGTGCTGTACTAACGAGCATTCCCACAAACTCATATAGGAAGACTTAACCCAACCCTACGTACACATATGCTCCCTGAGAAATAACTCAAGATAGCTCGATGGGCTATACACCACGAATCTGATGCTACTACATCCAAATGAATATTATATACATAGACTCGCTGTGGGAGTATTCTTAACAAGCATCGGAGAAGCATAGATTTAGGATGGCAAAAATGTAAATCTCTTGTATGTAATATCACGAGTCGGCATCGACCGCTCATTGTATGAGCTACCGGTAAACTAATGACCGATACCTATAATGGTTTCTTGATCAACCCCAGCAATTCTTCAATTTAAATCCAGTGCCAGATTTGAACAAGGAAATAGGGCGTCTGACTCGAATAGGTAGCCGGCATCATTGCTATTTGTAGATTTTATTTTATTCATAAATCTATTAAAATTCAAATATCAACAAATCTATTGTTGAACACGTGCAACGAAAGGTTTCATCATGGTTTCAACAAACCAAACAGTGATCATCAAAAAGGCAGGTTGACGGTGGAAGAGAAAGGGCTTAGGTCAAAAGGACAAACTGATGAAGAAACTGTGGTCGACGTCCAACTGCCATTGCAGACGATACGAACGAGCTAGAAAATGGCGATGATAGCAACTGGACTACCTGGCAGGTAAGTCGCATTGCATCTTCTGCTGCAAATGATGCGCGGAAATATGTCATTAGTTAAGTCGCTCATAGCAAAAACGCCACTAGATCTTTCCGCAGCAGCCACGAATCAACTCATAAAGGCAGTCGCAGAGACAGAAGCCATCAATTTTTACAGCAGTTCCGTATTTTCATATTAAGCAAACAAGAAGGCATATAGGCAAGAGCAAGCTCCAATGGGGCGAGTCGGGTCGAGCCGGAGTGCATAGCCTTAACAAGTTGCCCGCTGCAGCAGTTGCAAAATGCTAATCTGCTGCCCTCCGACCTCGTTATCACAACCACCGTTGTCACGATTGCCAAAGATGCAGCGGCTGCCACGCTTACATCATAACGACTTGCTATCGCCGTCATTCGTAAATATATATCGTGCATCCTGTCGATCGCATAGTAGACCAGAAGTGGCCTGCAGGACTGCACCGACGACGACATCGATGTGAAACACGAATGAAGCTATGAAGGGTCCGCAGAGGAGAGAAACAGAGCGAGTCGTAGTCGGGGTTCCGAGAGCTGACTTATGGGTGGTAAAAGAGTACAGCTTATAGACTATGCTGTGGTACGCGGAAAAGCTATTGACAGCGTCGAGCCTAGGATAAAAACTCACTCGGAAATGCTTTTGGTAGCTGCACTCCTGGTTGCAACTGCAGTTCCTCCTGTGTGGTGATGCTAGGAGAGTCGGAAAACTGTGTGAGACCGCTTGAGGAACTTCGACGAAGAGTTTCGTTCGTAGTAGTAGTGTTGGCGATCGGAAAAAGCTCACTGGCTGTTGAAAGCGAAGGAAAACCAATCGAAAAAGGCCATGTTATTCTACACTCATACAGCCGGGGGGTTTCATCCACGTGAATATAAACGGCTCAAGAGTACCCACACCTACATTACGACGGGTGCACTCCTGCCGGCTGCAGCTAGTTCCGTAACGACAGTGCTCCTGGCCGTGACAGGGGAAACCAGTGACTGTAGCTTGCTTGCAACTTGCTCAGTTGTTGGGACGATGAAATGCTTCTGTACGGAGCGATAACCATGTTAGAAGAGAACTTGTGGTAAGAACGCTAGCTAGAATATTAGGTACGGTTAAACCATATGTGGGCAACGCGTTGGGCCAGCGGTAATAGACTTAACAGGCTGTTAAGAGAAGACCCGAAACGGGAGACATAGTTCGGGGGAAGAAAACTCACGGAGTTTGAAATAGCGGGGCAGGCGCTGGGCGCGTGTGGTATGTAAACTGTACTATGATCCATCCAGTTACTTATAGTGATGTAGGTAAGAAGCGATATGGTGGGCAGATATATGTGAAGAAAAAAGGAATCGGTTTAGAGAATAAGATGATGAAATAACAAGGGAAAGGAGAGAGATAAGATGACGACTGAAGTAAATACCAAGAGTGCAGGTTAGGATGGGATGATGGCTAAAAATGAAGCCACAATGATCTTAATAATGATAAATATAGTAACATAATGGCGATGACGCTGGCGACGTGAAAAAGAAAAGGCTGGAGAAGTTACAAAACAAGATGAACTGAGAGATAGCAGGAAGACAGCAGCAGGCAAATGAGCGATTATACATGCACGAAAGTCCTATGATACAACAAGATAATAAATGAGAAACCGGAATAACACATTCACCTGTTACGAGAGATAGAAACCAAACGTACGCTGGTACACAAATCTGATCTATAGAGATAATTCATATCTCTACAAGGGAACAGACGGTAGGTGAGGGGAGTCATTGGTGCCCAGACCATGCCAAACTGTATTCTTCCAGGCACGTACGCACTAAGTGATCATTTTGGGCATGTATGAGGAACGACGAAGTCGACGACATATTTTTTTCATCTCATGGACCTCATGGCGGCGATAGTAGATCCGCTGCTGGCTAGAGTCAGTGAGGCTGCTATTAAAGAGATGAAGAGGCAACTTCATTTGTAGATTGCTTGTTTTTTTTAGACGACGATAATTTCCTTCGTTTTTTATTTTGCTAGTCATATTCCTTCCCTTGTCAAGCTGATTATTTGTTTTTATTCATATTGTTCGACGACGAATTGGGTTGTCCGCCCTTCATTACTTCTACAGACCCATTCGGGCCATAGTGTCTATGGACGTGCGTAGCGCCCTCGGGGAAGGCGCAAACTTGACAAACCGAAGACCAGCGTAAGAACAGGGCCAAACAGTCTATATTTAGCAATGGTGCTCGCTGCCGAAATCCGAAACAGCATCTTCTCCTAATGTCATCCATTCGTCATCGTTGCATTTAGGGTACCATCAAACAGGTGTATGGCTGTCTGGCACGTCCCCATGACGCGTAATTACTTGAGTATGCAGACGACCAGCAGATTTGAAATGAGATTCATTATGCTTTTCTTATTCGGGATAATACGTCGACCACAAGAACAATAGCAGTGTTCGGAGGACGCGTTGGATAGATAGATATATATATATATATATATATATATATACAATAGAATGTTTTCATTTCTCCGATGATGACAATAATGCTAAAAATGTCGAAAAAGAGGAGCATAACGATGAAAGACTTTTATGATTATTCTAATAGTGATGATGATTTTAATTTCGTTAACACCGCGGTGAGTCTCGTTCCCATACATATACTTCTTGCTTCTGTTACAACAACAAACAAAACACAACAACATTGAATGAAAATTATAATAAACAATGACGTTTGCAAGAATCTTCATCGTTTTTGTGTTGTCCTTGTCTTCTTTATTTTTGAGAGATTGTTACTATAGCGCTATAACTTGGTCGTTTCATTCATACACAACGTCGGGAATGTAATAGGTGTTTTAGCATTGCACCATTTTACGTGAATGCGTGTCGCACTTAGGTATTTGTTTATAGGACAGTACTGTTTATGCCCTGCTTTCTTCGCGTACTCTCCTTTGTAGCTTCTGGACTAATTTCCGTGCTGGTAGTATGTGAGCTCACACGCCTGTCCAGTGGCCCTGACAGACCCCTCGTTCCGTTCGCCACTGATACGATCTCGACCGATGGACGTGGCGCAGGCGAAATAAGTATATAACGACGAGACAGTTGTGTACCGGAGGGACTGTTGTTGATCAAACGCTGTACAGCTGCGTTTGGAAGGAGAGTGACACAAGAGTGGCAACAGCAGCAGTAAAAAGGACAAAGGTAGTAACGGAAGCATCTATATCCGTGTTGATATTGCCCAGTTTCTATGCTCTTTGTTCAGAAAGCAATAATTTGAAACGATCCCTCTCATTCGCACAGATCGTCGATGATGGGCCTCTCTTTTACAAAGACTACACCATGGCAAGCGTCGCTAGTCAAGAAAGCAGGCACTATATCGCACTTGAATGTGTTGCTGCTGTTTTCCATTTGTCCATCTCCCTTTCTTCCACTCACCTCCTTTTTTACCTCTGTCTCTTTCTCTGCATTTATTCACTGTCCCTTCTCATGGCTCGAGCACCTCGGCTTGGCGATAGTGCTTTTCCGACTAACGCAAACGAACAGACAGAAAAAAACACCCCACAGAGTTCCCCATTATTGACATCAAGCTGCTTTTCTCTGGCTCTATAACGCGATCTATGACTCCGTGGTTCTTAAAGCGTTTGTTGGGGCCGGATCGCCTTTGCCTGCCCCTTTCACCAAAAAAATCCAAGAGATCTCCGGACTTCAGCGCTTGCCCCACAAAACGCCGACAGTGACTCCTCATCGTTCCCCGGTTATTGGCAGCCAGTCAATTTCCAAATATTTTGGTCTCTTCCCAACTGGCCCACCAATACCCTGTCCATCCCTTTTTGGTTTTTGGGCATGCGCTTACTGCTGAATCCTTATCTTTTCCTTTCTTTCTTTCACGCTCTGTTTTTTTTGTTTTCCTTTCGCCCTCCGTCTTCAGCTACGTTATCTGCTTTCCCTTCATCCAGTGTAGTGACCTCGCTACCACGCTTCGGTAGAATCCGGATAGTTGGTTGAGATCCATCCGCCACTATGACGACCCAACCACGTTTTCGAAGATGCAAGAGCCACTCAAGAAGAAGTTTCACGGAGAGTCCCCTTTGAGGTTATTTCCATTCCAGCCGGCTAGCTCTAAAGCTTGGACCTTTCTTTAACGAACCTCAATGGTCATCTGGTCAATGGTCGACACTGCGGGTAATGTTCCAAGTTATCAGGATGAGGTACCTTCACTAGCCTACACTAGTGCCTATGTTTGGATGATTCGAAACGACACTTAAGAACAATTGCTGCCGCGGGGTCGTAGTGGTATTTCCTTGCATGGCTTAACTGACCAGCTCGTCGGCTATTTTCACTGAAGTATCCTTTTGATATCGCCTTTTTCTATCTCACTAATTAGTTAATTTTATTCGGAATCAAATAGGCTACATAAATAAAAATAAATGCTTATTATATTTGTGTGTTGCTACTATCGAAGTGACAAAGTCGACACAGTAATTTGTCTTCTAAATCGCACATAAATGTGTCCGCATACAGTACATGCAAGCCAGTGAATAGTAAAAAAAATCTATTTCGAAATGTTTTGCCAAAGGCCATATATATCTTATATGATATGCCAAAAATGTATGCTTGTCCTAGCAACAGAAGCGATAGCAACATAGGTATACAGCGCAACTGTTATGTACATACACAAAAAGACATTCTACTCATTGGTAAAGGTACATGTCTGTCAGTCAGTCAATCAGTCGGTCATGCTACGTGGATAGTAAGAGTGTTAAATTATTACACGTGTATAGGATAAGAACAGAAAGAAGAGACTAAGAAGGGTCGAAAGAAGTCCAGCGTTCAGCTCGCTGTTGGAAGAACTTCTAGGTGGAAGCATATGGAACAAGAGAAATCTCCTGAGCCGTCGTTTACTCTGAAACGAACGGTTTTTCGGTAGCTGCTTCAAGAACCTTAGACCCGGCTGTTAGAGCTGTTGGGCTTAGGGAAAGCCGTTCTGCGGCTTGCCTTGAAGGGGACTTTGTGTGTACGTCTGGTCCGTTGGCTGAACGGTGCAAACCGCTACATGGAGAATGGCGGTAAAGAAATCCCCTTGGAGAATGCTCCGTAAGTTGCTTGTGCCGCTTTGCTGCTATCTTCTTTAAGCACACAAGATCTTACTGAAGCAGCGGCAGTAGCAACAGGACAAACTCTAGCAAAGGCGTCATCACCCGCGGTATATGCACATTTTCTCTAGCGCCTTTTCCCATATCCGGTCGCAATGGAAGGCTGTTTCCTTGTTAGTGACATAAGTCACGCGATCACCACGTCCTGCACACACTTCCAATGCCAAGGCAGAACGGTCACGAGAAAGGAAAAGCAGGCTGCGGGACAGAACAAGCGAAGAAGCTTGCTAAAAGAACAACCACGGAAAAAAAGGAGACGTGAGCATGTGGCTGTGCGTGTGTTTAAAGCCTCCATTGTGTGTATGTGTCCGTACGAGAAACGGAAGTATAGGATATAGGATGATGCGTAGGGGCAGCACAAGCAGTGACAGAAGGCAACAGTCGCCAAAAATGAGGCAACAACGGTATGACAAAAAGGCTTATCTCGCGCGCGGATATTTATGCATTAGAGTTGTACCGATTGTGCAAGTTTTACGTGCATACATTCATAATAACGGAGATTTTCATTTTCGGCCAATTAGACATTCAGCAGACGTTTGTCGTATACAAGAGCTGTGTTACATTATTTGACCGAGATGAATCATTTGCAGAATATAAGAACTGACATAAAACATCTAAGTAGGATAAAGATTTACACGAAACATGTTGGCACTGAACCGGGCCCCTTAAAAGATATATCTTAATCTCACCGTATACTACCTTGTGCGCCATAAATAAAAAAAACAACATAAACAATATATATATATCCTTTATTTTCTGCTAGGTACAAAACTGTTCACCAAAGTTCCAAAGCCTTTATAAATATAGTTGCCTGTGTATTCCAGCCCTTGCAAAAGATATTATTAATCTGCATGCAAATCTGTTTTGCGAAAAGATCAGACCCTTTACTTTGACGCTATGAAATGTATTAGGCTTAATAAAACGGGTGGTACACGATTCGAATTATACCAGCTACCGTACACCTAAAGCTCAAGGATTCCTTTATCTACTTGATTATATCCCAATTATATGGGTTAAGTGACCACTATAACAACCCGTAGACGTAAAGTATTTGCTACCTACAGTATTCGCGAGATACGTTCACGTAGCATTCTTTGTGCATTCAAACATCTTTAGTCTCTGTGCGTGAGACGCTGCATCTTGTGAATGATGACATTGGCAATTCAATAGCCTTATTGCCCTATTGTCATTTAAAAGGCCGAATGCTCCGGTTGTAAGAATCGTTCATTAAATTTTTAATGAGAAGTGCCGCGTTTGAAAGATCATAAAAAGTTTGCAAGTATGTTTTATGTTATTACCTAACGCAGACCTTCAAACATTTATTACTTCAACGAGAGAGCGGTCAAATAAGCTTTTCATTGATCTTATAAATGGTGACACTTCTGGGATTACTTCTCAATATCTCAAGGTTATTTCGCCGGTAATTTGATGTCTGTCTATTCTGATTAATCCTTAACGACCTAAGAGCTCGATAATCTGCTTGAAGATAATATGGCACATGGTTTGGGCCAGTGATTTTCTAGTAGGCACATCTCTGCAATGCTAACTTCTGTAGTATACTTGATTTAGTATAAGCTATGCTGTAAGAGGAGTTTCCAAGTTCTATGTAGACGTCTATGTAAGTCTGCTTAAACGTTTATATTGATGATATAACAGAACTTTTCATGACGAAATTTCGTTGTAGAGAGTACAAACAGTGCCCTGAATTTCTAAATACATTGCTAAATAAAACTTAAGTCCTGAAAATAAACGAGCTCTATCCTATTCTCTACCATTCTATCAGACGTTTATAACAGGTCGTACAATTTCACTCTTATTCAGATCCATTGGGATTTTATTGGCATACAGCCTAACGCTACATTGAATCCTACGACAAGGCAGTGCCGAATCCCACCCTCTGAAAAGGCAAGGCTGTCGACAAATAACTTTTCGATAGGCTGCTTTCAGTTAACCCTATAAAATCCCTATTACTACTTTTTTAAAACAAGGCGGTATTTATTGTTACCTGACAGCAGCAACAGCAGCTAACAAATATGCAACAAGCATTTCCTTGAAGAGATATACGAAGCTACTCATTATCGTGCTTTTGGGCCATTGCGCCGCTGTGTCTGGGATCACGCCTTTGATCAGTTCGACCACCTTTTTGTTTACTAATCTTACTCAATGCGTGGCTCTAGCAATTGTGTAGAGGTTTTCATTAGACTGCTACGACAGAAACATGCAGAAAAGACTAAGTGTTATGTTAGCCAGGGCTATTCTCGTTATATGGACCATATATACATTACGCTTAAACTCGGTCCGAATCTCCCGGAAGCGAACATCAATTTTGCAGTAACCAACCGTCAAATTTGTCCTATACATTTAACCGCATAGATGCTTCAACTCAATGTGGTTGAAATGGCGCAAAGTCGGCACGGGAGATGGCGTGGTGTTGGGCTAGCTACACTTAGTTCGTCAGTAGCGGTCGCTTGCGTTAACCGGGCGACTCGTTTAGAAGAGAAACGGAAGTTGGTTTCCGGTGAGCGACAAGTAACGCTAACAACGCTGAACCAGCCGATTAACTAAAGAAGTAAGCTTTCAAGCGTCTGCCTGCCGGCCGTCAGCTCGTCTTCATGTTGAGCTCAATTCAGCGTCTCCGGAACCGCTGACGCGAATCTGGAAGGAAAGCGTCCGCTGCAGCACGAGCGGCAGCGACTACAGGAGTTACATCAAACGACGAGCTGAAGTAGTGGATCCGTATCCTTCATGAGGACAGCACTTCAATAACTCGGGGAACAAAAAAAAAGCAGACAGTGAAAGACGTATAGCATAGCACATTATTTGCGGTATCTAAGCATATATAGGCGAACAGAACAAAACAGAAGACAAGTGCAGTAAATGAAGAAAACATAAGAAACATGGCTAAAATTCGAGAGGAACAAGCTACTGGTCCAGAAAGTCGTATGTTGGCTGAGGGTCGGCGAACGCTGCCCACCGTGGAATCGCTATGCCGCTGTTGGTTGTAGCAGCGAGGGAACCCAGATGGCAACGTCAGGACAAAGTGGGTAACAAAGAAGAGCCCCCGATTGATGTAGGAAGAAGGACATTAGACACGCCTAGATGTACAGCAAGAGTGGAAAGCGAAATAGAGACGGTCGACACGCAAAGAGAAGACGGTCAGAGGGAGTGAGCGCTGAAGAAAGGATCCAAATGGAATGTGACAACTTCGGATGTGATGTACTCTGGAAGGCGCACGCTAGCGGAACAGGTTATCGCCGCGTAAATAATACGGACAACCTGTATAATTAACTAGGTAGGTAGTAGGCTAACAATTTCATGAACACATGCACACAATAAAAGAAAAAAAAAAGGTACTAAAGACAGACAGACAGACAGACGGAAAGAAGGACTCTATGCGACACTTCTATGAGACACTGAGAGAATAGGCCACCTGTGGGCCGACCAGATGAATTTGGTAGCAGAGGAAGACAAACCAATCAATTCGAACAGCAGTGGATCAACTGTGAACTGATTTCCCTTACTACCAACTCTGTCTCCTAAGGCACAGTATCTTAAGTATGATTTGTGTAAGCAGACTGTTCTTGCGTTAATAGTGAGTAGAATATAGTGTCGTTATTTACCAGATGCCATCAACTATTCGTATTCATCTGTACCATTATACTCGGATAGGATTTATCGATCGCTTGGGTAGCTGGTCAATGGACATAAATAGTAAGCGATAAATTCATAGTCGTCAAGCAAAGGCTTATAGATAGGCATGCAGATGGGCTTTTCTTTACGTTCGACTTCCAGATGGATCGGAAAATGCTCCAAACGACAAAGACTGCATAGTTGAGCTATTGAATTTGTTGTTCATAAGTAGATGAGGAACAATCGCAGCAGTTATCAGTTGATCAGACCGTACATATGCTTTATACACAATACATCGTTGTGTTTGTTTGTCAACAGTTTTCACTGAGAACTCTATGTGAATTCGGACGGCGTGATTCCGCTCGAGCATCGTCGAAATCCGACAATTCTATTTTTACTTTTCTTCGCTACCTCTAACTATACAGCTTCCAAATCACGGCAGTCTTTGGATTTCTAAGCACGTAGTAGGCCTTTCTCACTGTTTCGGCCACTCGGCACCAGCCGATGTCTCCACTGCCAACAAACTCCGCCAAATTAATAGAGTTCCAAATTTTCGTGTCTCAAACAAAACATCTAGTTAGTTACTATTTGTTTAGTTCATTGTACTGAACTAACCTGAATAGTAGAATTAAGCTGAATTTTCCTTCATTAACGAACGCCTCCATTTGGGTCAAACGAAACCACAAAATGACCAGGCCCAGCTGAGAGCAAGTAACACTTGAGAATAGTCACCTCATGTCCAACTAGGTGCTGAATGGAAAAAAAGCACTTACTTGAAACAGCCATATTCCTCAAACCTCAAACACTTGTCAGTTTTTATAGACCAACAAACTTTGCCTCAATATAAAGAATTAGTCTAGGTTAGTGCATGGCAAGGCTTTTCCCGTGTTTCAAGTTGCCGATGTATTATCACTCTTACACCTACCAAACACAGCCCCAACCAGTTTGAAGTAAATAAGCTAAGTTGTAGTTACGGTGTAACCAGTTCGAATGGACCACGTAACTTAGGAACATTAATTTTAAAAGATAACTTCTTATAAAACGTTCAGTATGGTCCTGTATGCAGTGGCGTTCGTACAAGTCTGTAGAGACTTTCTTTGTGATTTATTAAAAGAACGCATTGATAACACGTTTCTATAAATTATTGTACAAATTATTGTGTAGTAAATTTGTGCAGCTAACAAAACTTTTAGCTTATATGAATTATAAAAAGATGTTTGATGCATTCACGATATAATAAAAAATGCCATACATCCTAGGGATTGACACATAACAGCAAACGTTCATGATTATTGCGTCACCGGAGAGTTGGGCCTATGACAAAGCTTCCATTTTTGTTGGCTACAAACGTACAGGCCTACGTAACGAATTTACCACCGAATTACCATCTATATATATATATATATATATATTTCAGGTGACTTCAATTTATAAGCATCTCTCCATATATCTTTGGCTAGAGCAAAGGCAGCTACCTACTTCATTATTGAGAACTAGTCGGTGTATATCTATTTCTTTGCAAATGGACTTAGTAGAATGATTCTGGATACGCCGCCCGTCTTCGTTAAGACTTTTGCCCCCAAAAACGTACACTGTTTTTTGCAGAATGTTGTCATGCCCACGCTGACTATGTTTGCGCATAGTGGCTGGGAAAAGTTCGCCACTTTTCCTCTGCTTACTTTTATCCTTCGCTAGAATACTTTTAGCTTGGAGCCCTTGCTATGCTTAATTCTGCGATAGCTCCAGAGAGCTGCAACTGACAGATGTAAAAGCCACTCAATATGCTCCTGTTTAGAAAATTGCTATTATATATAGATATTGGCTTTAATATCGAGGCTTGCATACGGCGTGAGAGTTCGCATCCAATATTTAGTTACATACTGAAGACTGCACTGGATCCTAAATGACGGAACGCCAGAACCACTAAACTAACAAAAACCTGAAAGGCACGTTTGTTCGAATAAAACAATACCTTGATTCCTTGGGTCTCTATTCTCAAAAATCCATGGTCAGCTATTGAATTTGGCACACTGCCTTTGTCTTGCCATTGCAGGACATAAACCTATTCCAAAGTAAATATTTTCAAGTTTCCAATCAAATGGAGTGCCGTTTTTTATTCGGCGACGACTTTATTTTTAGCACAACGAGATACCAGCTATATTACGGCGTCCGATACGAATATATTAAACATATAATATACATACAAGTACTGACTGACTGACTGTTGATATAGCAGGAGACACATTACCACATCATATTATCACAACATACAGTTGCAAGACACCTTGAGAAAAAACCGAGCTCATCTCTCCCGAACAACGCTTTTCCAGCAATTTTTCTTTGTTTAACTCTCAGAGCTGTCGATCCTTTCTATTATCTTCTTGCTTACACCCCACAACGCACCTGCCAAATGCTGAGCAGTTATTCCATGACCAGCTATGACATATGAAAAAATAACACAAGCTTGGCCAAATGTAACTAATAAGTACCGCTAGTCCGCGCACACAAGCTTTATTACCGCTTCGAGCCGTAAAAATGCAAAGAGGCATTGCCAATGGGATTGTTGGAATCACCTACGGCAAGCCAATGCAAAGATTTTGAGGTTACCCTTAGATTTTGTATGTCTATGCAAATTACACGACCATGGTAAAAAGTTTAAAACGATCTTTATAAAACATGAGAATAACTTTCTACTGGTAGTTTACAATTTACATTAGCTTAGAATTCTTCTTGATAACTCTTTAATTATTCTGTATAAACACATCAATGGTGAACTCGCTCGAAGCAAACGGTAGGGAATAAACGTATTGGAATTGAACGCAATGTCGAAGAAGCCCGATAACCGAGTGCACGAGCAAAGATCAGTAAAAGTCGATCATGGGATAGCTGGCTTTTGCGTATAGGGACACTATCCGATAGATTTTACCTATTGCTTACAAAGCAAGCAAAACAGATTTCTATTGCACAGCCACTAAATGTTTTGAATGAATATTGTTTTTATTGTAGCGCAGTAGCTACGGCGCGCCCAGTACACAGATACTTGACGAAAGTTAATTGGGCACTGAAATCGGGAACGAGTGCCAAAAACAGGGTCCTATGTTGTTGCCAATCAGTTGGCCTCAAGGAGCGTCAACTTCTTAAGGAAAAATTGAGTGATGTTTTCTTCGATCAATTGTTTCAAAAAGCAAAACATGAAATAACGAATGCTCACATGTAGTTCAATGTTTGATTTCAAGAATTACCGAGTTATCGGTTAATTATTAAGTAACTAATTCAGCAACTAAGTTAGAAAGATGGTCCCCCTAACCGTCTTACCACAGGCTCTTGAACATGGCTATACATTAAAAATCTGTAGTCATTTCCGTAGGATATTCATTTCTATAATGTCAGTGTTTACAGGCTACTAGTTATGAAATATGCTAACTATTGAACACTATACCAGTGGCATGGTTGATCAGGTAATTGGCCCATTTTTCGCTGCCCAACTTCTTTCACTCCACTGTGACATCACATATTCTATATCTCTTGCCCGGATTAGTGTATAAGATCTGCACGTTGCATTAAGTCCTCCATATGGCACGGCCACGATGCGGCACGTCTAGAAGAGCCCATGCAATAGTCACGTGACGTTTTACGTAGCGGTACGTCCAGTCCCTTTTTCCACCGTTACCAGACATCAACAGCATCGAATACTAGCAGCGTACGATACAAAGCCGCTACGGCAAAGAGTGCATATCAAGCATACTGTTTGCTTCTCCTGTTACCCCTGTGCCCATCGCCGCTTCCTGCTATCTTTGCATATCTGCCGACCGGCAGCGGAAACCATCAACAGGCTAACCTAGACGAGTTGACGGAGGAATGGTTCAAATCGCCGTACCGATAGCTCGGTGGTTCCTTCACTGGCTCTTCTTGTATGCATATAAATCATACGTTTTGTAGCCTCTTGCCGCGCTATCGAGGTGCTGTCTTACCATGTCTAGCTAGCCGACTGCCGCGGAGCGCCTTTGCCCTCTGAACGACCTCGCTGAAAGTCCACTTCAGAACCGGTCCGCTGAAAGACCGGTTCAATGCCTAGCCACATGCGAACAAAGAGACTCACAGAAGAGTGTCATGTTTTTGGCAGTGATACGACAGAGGAGAAAACTTTTTCGCACACCCAGTTTCCTTCGAGCTACAACTTCTGCAACCTTGGATTCTGCGGTTACAAAAAAAAAGCTTTAAAGAGATGGAACAACTGTGAGAGCCGTTTCCCTTGGGAGTGCGTTATTCTGCGCTCTGCTGCTCGGAGAGGTGGGCTACGTCGTATTTTATGATGCCTTCAGCAAGAAGGACGCTGCTTGGGATAGTAGAGCATAATTATGGTAAAAATACTTAGAATGACAATAGGCCTGGGCGCACTATGAAATAGCATCCTTGAGCATCTTTTCTGTTGTCAAATATGTTCCTTTATGGTAGGCTATCACCAAAAAATCCTTTAAGCTGTATGTTCGGGTCCGCCGTTAAGGGACATTGCGTTATTCAGGTATGACACTGCTACAGCCAACATATATATAGAAGGTGTAGGCGAATACGTACATTTGTCCCAAACCTATCTCGGCTGTTTCAGCCACCTTCCATGGACCTGTATACGTGCGCCTGCATATGCATTAGGTGGGTATATGCGATCGGAACTGCGTGCAGTGTTGACACGTTTCCACCCAACAACTAGTCGATACGCAATAACAACAATAAGTAGAAACTGACATTCAAACGTGTGATGTCCTGATGGAATGGAATAACAAAGGGATACACTACGATCTTAGTTGGCTAGAGAGTTCAACGAGACGGAGCGAAAAATGGTACAAAGGAATCCCAACGACAATATCGATAGTACGCCAATACAAGGGCACGGAAGTAGGACAATATTCAATTTGCTCGTTGTCAGGCCGGTTGTTAAGCTGATTGGCAGCCTATTCAATTAATGGGTGCCGTTTCATTCAAAATTGAATGAATGAATGATTGATTTTATTACTAACCTAGGTTAAACTCTCCTACGGACACTGAACGAGGTTAATTCGAAGTTATGTAAATCAATTTGTGTTAACAGTATTGATCAGGTTTGTTTGGGGCAGTAACACCTGAATCGTTTACTACGTTCATCGGTATTCGCATCATACGCGTAGCAACAAGCTTTTGTTAGGTGGCTCGTGTTGTATATTTTTCTAATTTGTCAACAACAGCGGTGTTAGCAGTCTCCCATTAGACGGATCGATCTGCTGTGCACAACAAAGTACAATAAATTATAAAGCCGCACAGTCTCTGCTAATTTTAAGCGACACGAGGATATGACCTCGGCTACAGAGGAAGTAAGAACTGCTCGCATTACCCCTAAATAGTTTTGTGTGGTCACAATATCCCCATTGAGTATGCTATTTCTAAATATCGTTCCAGGTATATAATGTTCGGCTAAATACAATAAAGTGTCGTTAGATATCTCAGTACCTTTTAACTTATAAGAGAAAACGAGCTTTTTTCTTCGCACAAACAAACAGTAGCCAATCGTATCAATAAAAAGTAAACGTTCTGCATAACTAAAGCGTGTTTCTAACATGTCTTACCATTGCTTCGACACCACCCAACAGACGGCCAATTCCGTTTTCATAATACAACCGCTTGACAATGTACGACCCTAGTTTTGAAACTCGTATCGATAACGGTGAGAGCTGTCATTATTATCACTAGACTACAGTTTATTCCTTGTTATTTCTTCGGTGACTAATCTCGATAATTTCTCAAATCTAATTCTTCTTCTAATCTAAAGTTCTTTTGAATGCCGCATATCTGAAGCATAGAAGTATACCGACGGCTTGGCACTCGCCGAACTGTTGATAGGGACGTATCGGACAAAAAGAAATGCACAAACAATGGCTGATAACTCGAAAAATGGGGTCTAGATGTCTCTGCAATATAATTTACTTCTTCGAAAGTGTGACCAACTGCGCATCGCGCAACAGAGGCGCGATTTTGCAAGAGAATCAATAAGCTGTCTTTGTTTGTTAATTGTCACAGTGCTTTAATCGATTTCAGAACTTACAAAGGGCCATCAGCATTTTGTTTCTCTGATCAAGCGATCGGATGTCTAACTTAGATAAGTTTATGATCCAGAAAAATGGTCTCTAGCTTAACTAGTCGCCCTTTACCTTATATTTATCGGTCTCATTTTGTTAAGGCTTAACTTACTACGCAATTCACGTTGAAGTATCGCTTCAGACAACCTATGCCTAGGTTGAATTTGAAAACATAGTTTTGTTCAAGTCGTTGCATGTAATTATAGCGGAACGCTTTTACTTGATTTCGTATAAGTAACCTAAAATAACCTAGACTTTGCTCACGCTCGTAGTCTGAAACCCAAAAAATTGCTTGGGAACATGCCAGTAGGCTCTCCAGTTTGGTCGTCCAAGATACACATACATCAATGAGAATCAGTACTAGCCATACATAACATGCATTAATATATAGCAATTTACACATATTTAGGCACAAGTAATCTTTTTCTGTACCCAGCCAATTTAGTAAATATGAATAGGCCAAGTGTTTATTACTTCCGAGTCCAGCTTGCCGAAGACCTATTGATGATCGCAAAATATGTTTCGTTTCCATTGATAAAACTAAGAAGACCGGGGTAAGGTGAACAAAACAAATAATAGAACGTATCCACGTACGCGCCTATTGCCTTTTTCGTGCTTTTCGATACGTCATCTCTACCTGTAACCTGATAACGGTGTCTGCTGAGCAAAAAGGCCCGTGTTCTTGTGATTGATTTAAAACACACCTCTCTCTGGAGCAAAAATGATACTATTTGTTCTGTTTTATGTTCGAACTACACAAAACACCGCGACGCAGCATACTGCTACACATAAACCGACACAGCTATGTCGGTTCACATAATAAGATCATAATTCCAGAAGTTTTCTGGAAGATATTTACATTTCAAAGATGCCCTTTGTTCAAGTGGACCCTGTGCTTGCGCGCTAAAAAAGTCGTCTAGTAGGTGATTGACCTAGTCGTTGATCGGCAACAGAACGTGTGCGTCTGTCTGCTAGCTATTCCGTACTCCAAGACCTGTCCCGAAATAAACTTTTGGATTGGAGATGACAAGAAATAGACTCTATAAGGGAATGAAATAAGACGGGCAATACCAGGGTGGCAAAAGGCAAACAGACGCCGGCATATTCGACGCGAACGAAAAATCAGAAAGATACGTTAATTATGTGTTTGGTAGATCAGCAAATTCCTGTTCAAGGTGGGATCCTGAAACGATGAGGATGTATGATGCATCGATAACATTCTACTCCTGAATATTCAAGTCACCTTAAAACGTCTCATCGACACTTGTCAAGCGCCAGGATTAGTTTTTTTTTAATTTTAAATTAGGCACCCATTTTCAGCTCGATAGATAGCGGTGATACGTCCCCACAGACTACGTGTCAGAACATAGCTTCCGTACAATACATCAAGCCGTCTCTTATGTATCAATAAGCTACTAGATACTTGTTGCAACATCTATTAAAAAATTATAGCTGGAAACTTAAATTGCACGCTTGTAGGCCAATTTGGGTATACCTGCTAGTTTCGAGTATCATAGTACTATTAGCGTGCGTTTTAATAGCCATAAATTGGGTAGAATCATTCAATTGTTGTTTCTAACGCGATGTAACATATCCAACGTAGTAACGGGTTATGATGCCTTGTCTATTTCTAGACACTAGATAGCGAAGATGCTCTCGCAAGAAAAATATATTGGACGATGCCGCTTTACCGTGCTTAGTGTAGGGTGGCAGGTCCCTCCGGGGCACATGCAATCAAAACTGCAGTAATATTTATTAAAACGTCACTAAAATAGAAAACTACGAGTCACAAAAGATATGTTGATAAGTGACGCATCGGGACACACAAATGCTTCAGGAGGTCAGTAACCAATTGAACTTCGCGGTCACAATTTGACCTATCGTAAGCGTGTGCCACGATTCACTGCCGCATGCTGGCCGTTTTTCGCAATAAAGTGGCCGGTTCACTGTTAGCCGCAGTATCCATGACTCCTAAAAGAAAAGATCATTCTGAGTCTTATTGTTCCCTACCATGACGTATAGTCGTAAATTTAGTTATAAAATCGTTTTTCCAATTGGCAGTATTTTCCAATAAACAGATCACAAGAAGCGGCTCTGAATGGTAATACTGTCGGTTCCAGTAGTTAACGCCGCGTTCAGGTGACGGCGTAAATGGTAGCGAGTTTAGCAGGAAAATGTAAGAGATACGCGGTATTCGAATCCGAGCGTAAACACATCATTTTGTATTGGAAACGAAGCGTCTAATGGAACGCTCAGCGGCGGTTCCGGACGTACGACTCGAAACATTTAAACAGCGCGTTACAAAGCGCCGTTTCATGCACACAGGGTAATGACCGACGCGTGGCCGGTCGGTCCTCTCTTGCTTCGAGCTACGCGTAGCTTCACATCTCCGTCCATCGAGCTACATGGTAAATATACGAATCTAACGGCGGCTTCAGCGTGGAATTAAATGCCAGCGTTAAGAGAGGGGCGAAAGGACACTGTTTTCTGTGTTCCGGGCTTTCCCCAACTAGATAGCTAGTTAGCCATACGTGTGCCAAGCTTCAAACTCTCATTTCCTCATGGTTGTGCGCGTCACTCGGCTCCTGAATTCCAATTGGGCTGACTAGAATTTAGAGGACCAGTCGTCATTCATTTAGTACATCTGACGCGCGTACAGCTGAATAGACACACAGATAGGAACACAGAAATTAAACCGCGAGGCCGTCAAGGGTAAATGGCAGCGGCTGAAATATCTCGCTATTAGCAAACAAGCTATATAGCCTATTATACAACGCTGCAGTAGCGTGCTAGGAAACCAGAATTAAACCGAAAGTGTTAATTACAGTAGTTCGTTCTGGTTCGAAGAAGCGACACATGCTTACCGTCTAACCACCCAGGTAGTATAGCACATGATAAGACGACACAGAAGTTAACGTTGACCAGCGCGGAACAGGACGACTACAGCGTAACACCATCAAACCTTCAATTTATGTTCTTGTGCAACAGCAGTACTCGGAAGTGGAACAGTTATTGTCCAGCTGCTCCAGCGATTTTTGACAAAGATTGATCCAATAACGTACCAGACGATACGGTACCAAGTGTATGGCAAAACGATGCGACAAAATCATTAGTTTTACTCTTTCTATTTTGAAGAAGCTCGGATCTGAACCGTGAGAATTTACTATGGGGTAATCCAAGGATCAAGCCCATCGGCATGATCGTTCAGATCTTCGATGTAAAATACTATATACCGTGCTTCTTCCCATTGATTGATTTTTAGCTACTGGATATGTTGCGTCAATGAAATATGAATCCACCGTGCCTTTGCTCCTTAAGGACTAAGCAAAGCGCAAAAAAACTCGTTCTGTTCGTTTGCTCCCATTTCCCCTTGTAGAAAGAATATCAAGTGACCACAGTCGAACTGTCAAAACATTCTCGCCCCGTGTATACAGATATCCATATATGTGTCCACAAGGCGGACATCAGTGACAATGCATTCACACTTACTAAATGTAGCTAATTGCAGAGATGCGGATGACATTTCTGTGTCAAGTGATTTGTCCAGCCTGATCAAGGCCTTCTGGAGTTTGTCCCCTTCAAACCGCAGGACAAAATGATAATTTGTATCCACACACGGTCATCTATTCTTAATGTATCAATGTCAACCTGTAATAAAGGACATAAGTCCGCTCAACATACGCAGTATCGAGAGTACGTTACAACAAGTGAATCTTCTAGAACCGAACACCTTACTACACCGAGGTCTCGGTGCAGCTCACACCAAGTAGTATCGAACGAAAAGTCGATGACGTTCGAATTCCATAATATCGCTAGCTATTGCATTAATAACTTCTTCCGTGAGTGGCCAAGGCGTTAGGTAGAAGGTGTTGATCCTGTCATGCAGGAACGTCGAGAAAAATGCCCCATGCCTATTGTATCGCGTACGATAGCTTCGTAAACATCAGGCTTGGAAACGATTGTTTTTACCAAAAGGCTGGGTGGGTGCAAAAAAAGTCCGCGTATGCGAATCGGAAGACTCCATAGGTAGACATTAATGAGTCAGTTGTTCGTGTAACCATTCAGGCTGCTAAATGAGACTTTTTTATGATCGTATGATTTGAAATGCATGAAACTTCAGCATTTCAAAGACTTGGCGTTCTTATATATTTGGACGCTGTTTCATCATAGCTCTCTCTCGGCCTGTGGCGGAATGAAATGCATAACGGGCATCCAAGAAACCCCGAACGTAGTTGCACGACCATAAACCCACGCATCATGTGTTCTTAATCAGACCTGCTATTGCTATATTTCCACTACAGGCAACACGCCTGCATAATATATCAGGTACTTGTATTAAATTGTAGGAATACATCGTAACAGGTGATGTGAGCATTACGATGTATCTCTAGTCTACTTACTTAGTTACTACGGTTGGCGTCAACCCACTTAAATAATAACACATAGAACACTGGTGCTCAGCAAATTTCAGACTCTGTATGGTTGGCTTCTTGGTCCTATCATAACAAATGGGTAAATACTACAGACAACCGAAAAACTAACTACATTAATCATTATTTATTAAGCCCATTTAGCGACACAGAAACCTTCGGCGATAAGTAAGCCTAGTTTCGCTCGTACCATCGCTATATAAATATTATTCGTTTGAAATAGAATAACAAATACATTCATAGTTACTCTATTGCGACATGTGGCCTCTTCTGTGCGCTTTTTTTCCCCCAGTTTATTTATCACTTTTGGTTAAGTTATGCCGAAAAAAATAATGCAACTTCTTTCAGTCTGGCTTCAATGTCAAGTGAGTTCAATGATAATGCTGGCCTATTAGACACCATCGTATTTCATAGCCATTATTCTAATGAAAAACGAAACAAATTTAGTTCCTTTCAGAAAGGGCATACGATTTCGTCACAAACACTTTCATGATATTTCCAATATTTTTACGGACCATACTATCGAGTTCTCGCTTTTGTTATAGATTTAGCTCTTTTTCTAGTAGTTGTAACTTCTATCTAATCACGGATAATTACGGTATACTCGGAGATATTCACTGCTACTTCCATTTAGTATCTATCCTTCGCTTCGGTAAATAGCATTATTATGAAAGCCATAGAGGTTAACTGCTGTAGTACTTAAGGCTTGAACCAAGGGGTCTAGTAGTACAAGATAATGTGTCGCTAAGCTGACGAATCCTTACCATTATATAATAGTAGCGAGTGGATAACGTAGGCTTACCAGCAGACACGCCATTATCTCAAGGGAAGATAAATTATGTTGCGTGCACACAGAAGATCCAAACCAAGTATTACCCAAGCGTTGGCAGTGCAGAAGCGAACAAGCCGCCATTGCGTGCGATACATGCTTCATAAGTAAGCTCAAGTAAAGTAGCTGCGTGATGCATTTGTGGGGCAGTACGTATGTTGAGTATAGGAAACATTCGATAAATAGCGGGAAACCAGAAAGAACTGTATACAGTCAAGGGGGTGTCACCGAACGGGCTGTACTATGAATGGGTGAAGGCAGTCGGTACATACATTTGCTAGGTGTCAATGCGGCGGTCACTTGGCTGACGTGAAAACATCGGAGCGTTAAAATGGTAGAAATAGGCATCTAATTTCCCCTACAGCTAGAAATTAACTGCAAATAGGCCTTTAGTATTATAAATGTATTATATGTAGTTTGGGTCTAGTGGCATGTGCTTTGGTCCAGGACCCTTCAACCGGCATGCCATTTTGTGTATTCAGACGTATGTCCTTTATTGAAATCGCTATATTAACCGCTTAGACAGGGTAAGACAATATAGTTTGCATGTACATAGTTATTATTACATATTGCTAGGTGAACCCCGCTTGGGCTTACCCATCTAATATTACATTACCACTATCTAGTTGGGGTTACTAGTTTTCACCGCCAAGGACAAGGCCAAAATTTGCATATATATGAGAGCAGTCTCCACCAATTTCTGTTATATTCTGATCTATAGGCAATACTAACGCAATTTATACATTACTTTAATGAATTCACACGGGGATTAACTAAAAAAGGATAGTATTCATAGGTAGGATCCCCGTTGCTAAGCATTGGATGTGTACATTAACCAATTTGGATATGAAGCGGCAGTTTCCGGATGGAAGCGATACATCTGTTGCAGCCCCTAATTTAATATGATCAATACTATTAATTTTATATGTCTTACTAAAAAGATCTACAATCCGGAATCAATTTGATTTCTGCCAACGGAACGGGCCATAAAGCTCACGCAGTATCAGGACTGAGTTTCTTTACAGGCAGAGTGATACTTCTGTTGTATCTTATAGAGAAGTAGTCTCTAATCGATTTGCTGGAAAATACAGATCAGGCATCTATAAAACAGTCCAAGTGCATTAGACGTCTAAAAGAACTCCTAAAACCTGATACTATTAAATATATATCGCTAACTCGATGAAATTTCGACTTGAAAAATGTAGCGCGAGATGGTAAACCTCACAGGTTTTGTTGCGGAACTTATTTTATCTATGAGAAATTTTGTAAATATTGCGCAAAAGTTATCCATCAAATTGTTCATTCAGACCAAGTTCTTATGAAATTCGTTTGTGTACAGGAATCTCGGTAAAACATTGGGTACATGCAGGCAAGCTTTTTTTTTGTTTCAGCAGCAGATTATACAGGCTGTACCAAAATAGGTGTACACCGTAATTGAACAACAATGTTGCGGCTGTTGCCAATCGCAAGTATCTATCGATTCGGAAAGCCTATGCTAACAACGGCGAGTTTTATTTCCAACAGAACGTGCGACTACCTGCACGCTATAAAAACATATCTTGATGAGACTTTCCAAACAAGATGGGTTAAATTATGGAACATCTTAGCTACTGCCCAGATCCGACGCCGATTCAGTAGGCAAACCGATAACACTAGAACATTTGCAAATTTCGTAAAACTTGTAATCAATAATTCGATGTTATCAGCAGAACGGTAATCATTTTGAACACTGGAGGGGAATTTTATATTCATATAGGTTTTCCGTAACTTAGAAGTTTAAGCTACGGTCATTTAAATTGTATCATCGTGTATTTCCGGTCTTGAATGAACATTCAAATAACAGATCACCAACCTGCGACATAGTTGTATCCAGCGTCATTGTCACACCTTATCGCCGAACGTAAATGACACTGCGGGCCATGAAATGCTAGCCAGATGGCACCGTGCCGTACGACCATTTTCATATTTCCTATATACAAACGCTCTTCGGTGATCAGAAACAGCTTGCTTTAACACATAAAACATAACGCTTGCACAGCTTCATAATTTCACATATCTTTAATCCTAACGAATCATATAATAAGGACGAAACAGATTGGATATCGGTATCGATTCATCGTAGGATTTTTCAAAAAATTAACTATATTTCCAGGATGCGATACGGCTATCCTGTTGAAGCGAAATACGTCAGAGGCAACCAAGAGCTGCCGTAAACGATGCCTATTGCCCGGTGTATATGTTTTAATGCAGGGCCTAGCGATTATTAGTTAGCACCTTCTACGAAATGACGTATCTTTCGGTTCATCGTTTTTCTACTACGGGTTCAATAACATATGAAACATAAATGATATACAAACAGTGAAGAATTCTATAATGGATGCCATATATCGGCGGTTGATTAGTTCCGGAGTTCATCAAGAAGCAGATTTTCTTTTGTCGAAACATGAGTGTTTCACAAGTCTCTGAGCTCAATGTTTTTTGCGCTGCTATAGGCTCACTCTGAACACTACGACACGAATATAATGGATCTTCGAATATACAAAGAATAATATATATATATATATATATATATATATCGATTAAAGTGGTGGATTAATCGGAAAATATTTTATCACGAACGAATAAATAGGTACATTCGATGGTATTTAGGCTCAACGATATGTCCGTAATTATCAGTCTGTCAACGAGTGCTTAATGCGAGAGGCGTAATCAGTCGACGGATCAGCAGCAGCGTCAGCGCAGCGAGAAGCTTCGATTACGTGCCCTCAAGCCGGGACGCTAGTCTCTCGTTGTCGGAGCTGGCTATTGGTAACTTGTTCTACTATAGAAAGGGCTGCGACTGGAGCTGGGCTGGCGAGAAAAATCATGCCGCAGATTGTTTGCTTCTCCGCATAAGATTCAATTCCGTCTGCCAGCGGCTCTCGGCATTGTTTACCTCTAAAGGAAACGCTGGTATGGCAAAACTAGTTATTAACAACTGGAACGTTGCTCTAACTTTTAAATAATGTGCGACAATGTGGGCTCTGTAGTATTTCCTACCCGGTAAGTCTTCCAGCAGTTACTCCCGTCATTATACTGACTGTACACGTACGGATTTCAGTAGTAATAGGCCTAGGAATTATATGTGTCATTTCATCCGATGCTCCATGTGAAAATATTTCATAATGTAGCATATTTAGCAGAGGGCGAATCGTCAATTCTAAGCCATCCTGACCTGGCTAGGAACCTGTACGACTGTGTCTCAACCTTTTGACACGAGACTTATCCCGTCCTACAGACCACTACGCAAACTGTTAAAGGTCGACCCTTGTTTTTGCACTGATCGATCCTACAGATTTGATGCAGTAATAAGGACGTTCATTCTACCCAAGTTGGACGACTTCGACGAACAACGCAGTCATGATCATAAGGGCTTCTTTTAGAAAAAAAAAAGCCTATTTTACTAGAACAAATACTTACTTTCTAAATTGGATCTGTGGATCGATTGCAACCTACTATAGTAAATGAAAATTAGTAAACGCACTACCGTTGAGGTTTCTGAAGAAGCTGAAGCAAACGCATAGGTGTTACTCTGGAAGTCACACTAGGGTCTAGTAGATTCAGATAAATATTGCAAAAAAAAAGAGAACACACTTGATATATAGTAAATAAACGATGATTCAACGCTAATCGACCAGACGATACGCGCAATTGTTACTTCAATACACGTCAACCGAAAAAGTAGGGCAATTCAAGTTCATGCAAATACGTTTGTGAACCAATTGGTATGGCTCTGTAGCTGAAGCATTCACCAATTCTAACTAATGGCATACCTGTCTCATTGACTAGAAACGAGCGTCTGCACGCTAACTAGTGAACACAGCAATTTCTAGACAGGTATCGTGAAGAAAGATCGAAAGAAATTGGCAGCGTAACCGAGTAGAAGAAACTCAGGGGCCCTTATAATGACAAGGCACTAGCAGCTGCAGCAGTAGTGCTATCTAGGTGGTGGATTGCTAGCAAAGCTGAAGCTAGCTAAGCGTCTTCCGTGTCGAGTTTGCTCTTCCGATAAATGATGAGCTCGGCAGGTGTGCGTCGTGTTACCAGCAGCTAGCTTATCTGCAAAGTTAGCTTGACGCTTATTTCCGGCAGAGATTCGTCGCGCATGCGTCCGGGAAGCGAGATGACGGAAAGCAAGATATAGCGAATTTTAACAACCCCGATTACCCTTCAACATGTCTCTCCTTTATTTTCGCTTTTCCGGTGTCACTCACACGTCCCGGCTGACTTCTGTGTCGTCGTCCTCCGGTCCGCGGTTGATTGGGTCGGTACCGAACTACCGAACTGGCAAACGTCAACGCCGGGAAACGACGGCGAGAGCACCTTCGCTTTCGGTGATGTTGACGCTAGTATAGGACTGCTACAATGGCAATCTGCACGAATGGTTCGCGTTTT
>NW_019211454.1:35697733-35701161 GCF_002443255.2 Varroa destructor
CGTACTGCCCCACAAATGCATCACGCAGCTACTTTACTTGAGCTTACTTATGAAGCATGTATCGCACGCAATGGCGGCTTGTTCGCTTCTGCACTGCCAACGCTTGGGTAATACTTGGTTTGGATCTTCTGTGTGCACGCAACATAATTTATCTTCCCTTGAGATAATGGCGTGTCTGCTGGTAAGCCTACGTTATCCACTCGCTACTATTATATAATGGTAAGGATTCGTCAGCTTAGCGACACATTATCTTGTACTACTAGACCCCTTGGTTCAAGCCTTAAGTACTACAGCAGTTAACCTCTATGGCTTTCATAATAATGCTATTTACCGAAGCGAAGGATAGATACTAAATGGAAGTAGCAGTGAATATCTCCGAGTATACCGTAATTATCCGTGATTAGATAGAAGTTACAACTACTAGAAAAAGAGCTAAATCTATAACAAAAGCGAGAACTCGATAGTATGGTCCGTAAAAATATTGGAAATATCATGAAAGTGTTTGTGACGAAATCGTATGCCCTTTCTGAAAGGAACTAAATTTGTTTCGTTTTTCATTAGAATAATGGCTATGAAATACGATGGTGTCTAATAGGCCAGCATTATCATTGAACTCACTTGACATTGAAGCCAGACTGAAAGAAGTTGCATTATTTTTTTCGGCATAACTTAACCAAAAGTGATAAATAAACTGGGGGAAAAAAAGCGCACAGAAGAGGCCACATGTCGCAATAGAGTAACTATGAATGTATTTGTTATTCTATTTCAAACGAATAATATTTATATAGCGATGGTACGAGCGAAACTAGGCTTACTTATCGCCGAAGGTTTCTGTGTCGCTAAATGGGCTTAATAAATAATGATTAATGTAGTTAGTTTTTCGGTTGTCTGTAGTATTTACCCATTTGTTATGATAGGACCAAGAAGCCAACCATACAGAGTCTGAAATTTGCTGAGCACCAGTGTTCTATGTGTTATTATTTAAGTGGGTTGACGCCAACCGTAGTAACTAAGTAAGTAGACTAGAGATACATCGTAATGCTCACATCACCTGTTACGATGTATTCCTACAATTTAATACAAGTACCTGATATATTATGCAGGCGTGTTGCCTGTAGTGGAAATATAGCAATAGCAGGTCTGATTAAGAACACATGATGCGTGGGTTTATGGTCGTGCAACTACGTTCGGGGTTTCTTGGATGCCCGTTATGCATTTCATTCCGCCACAGGCCGAGAGAGAGCTATGATGAAACAGCGTCCAAATATATAAGAACGCCAAGTCTTTGAAATGCTGAAGTTTCATGCATTTCAAATCATACGATCATAAAAAAGTCTCATTTAGCAGCCTGAATGGTTACACGAACAACTGACTCATTAATGTCTACCTATGGAGTCTTCCGATTCGCATACGCGGACTTTTTTTGCACCCACCCAGCCTTTTGGTAAAAACAATCGTTTCCAAGCCTGATGTTTACGAAGCTATCGTACGCGATACAATAGGCATGGGGCATTTTTCTCGACGTTCCTGCATGACAGGATCAACACCTTCTACCTAACGCCTTGGCCACTCACGGAAGAAGTTATTAATGCAATAGCTAGCGATATTATGGAATTCGAACGTCATCGACTTTTCGTTCGATACTACTTGGTGTGAGCTGCACCGAGACCTCGGTGTAGTAAGGTGTTCGGTTCTAGAAGATTCACTTGTTGTAACGTACTCTCGATACTGCGTATGTTGAGCGGACTTATGTCCTTTATTACAGGTTGACATTGATACATTAAGAATAGATGACCGTGTGTGGATACAAATTATCATTTTGTCCTGCGGTTTGAAGGGGACAAACTCCAGAAGGCCTTGATCAGGCTGGACAAATCACTTGACACAGAAATGTCATCCGCATCTCTGCAATTAGCTACATTTAGTAAGTGTGAATGCATTGTCACTGATGTCCGCCTTGTGGACACATATATAGATATCTGTATACACGGGGCGAGAATGTTTTGACAGTTCGACTGTGGTCACTTGATATTCTTTCTACAAGGGGAAATGGGAGCAAACGAACAGAACGAGTTTTTTTGCGCTTGCTTAGTCCTTAAGGAGCAAAGGCACGGTGGATTCATATTTCATTGACGCAACATATCCAGTAGCTAAAAATCAATCAATGGGAAGAAGCACGGTATATAGTATTTTACATCGAAGATCTGAACGATCATGCCGATGGGCTTGATCCTTGGATTACCCCATAGTAAATTCTCACGGTTCAGATCCGAGCTTCTTCAAAATAGAAAGAGTAAAACTAATGATTTTGTCGCATCGTTTTGCCATACACTTGGTACCGTATCGTCTGGTACGTTATTGGATCAATCTTTGTCAAAAATCGCTGGAGCAGCTGGACAATAACTGTTCCACTTCCGAGTACTGCTGTTGCACAAGAACATAAATTGAAGGTTTGATGGTGTTACGCTGTAGTCGTCCTGTTCCGCGCTGGTCAACGTTAACTTCTGTGTCGTCTTATCATGTGCTATACTACCTGGGTGGTTAGACGGTAAGCATGTGTCGCTTCTTCGAACCAGAACGAACTACTGTAATTAACACTTTCGGTTTAATTCTGGTTTCCCTAGCACGCTACTGCAGCGTTGTATAATAGGCTATATAGCTTGTTTGCTAATAGCGAGATATTTCAGCCGCTGCCATTTACCCTTGACGGCCTCGCGGTTTAATTTCTGTGTTCCTATCTGTGTGTCTATTCAGCTGTACGCGCGTCAGATGTACTAAATGAATGACGACTGGTCCTCTAAATTCTAGTCAGCCCAATTGGAATTCAGGAGCCGAGTGACGCGCACAACCATGAGGAAATGAGAGTTTGAAGCTTGGCACACGTATGGCTAACTAGCTATCTAGTTGGGGAAAGCCCGGAACACAGAAAACAGTGTCCTTTCGCCCCTCTCTTAACGCTGGCATTTAATTCCACGCTGAAGCCGCCGTTAGATTCGTATATTTACCATGTAGCTCGATGGACGGAGATGTGAAGCTACGCGTAGCTCGAAGCAAGAGAGGACCGACCGGCCACGCGTCGGTCATTACCCTGTGTGCATGAAACGGCGCTTTGTAACGCGCTGTTTAAATGTTTCGAGTCGTACGTCCGGAACCGCCGCTGAGCGTTCCATTAGACGCTTCGTTTCCAATACAAAATGATGTGTTTACGCTCGGATTCGAATACCGCGTATCTCTTACATTTTCCTGCTAAACTCGCTACCATTTACGCCGTCACCTGAACGCGGCGTTAACTACTGGAACCGACAGTATTACCATTCAGAGCCGCTTCTTGTGATCTGTTTATTGGAAAATACTGCCAATTGGAAAAACGATTTTATAACTAAATTTACGACTATACGTCATGGTAGGGAACAATAAGACTCAGAATG
>NW_019211454.1:35701186-35753702 GCF_002443255.2 Varroa destructor
TAGAATATAGTGTCGTTATTTACCAGATGCCATCAACTATTCGTATTCATCTGTACCATTATACTCGGATAGGATTTATCGATCGCTTGGGTAGCTGGTCAATGGACATAAATAGTAAGCGATAAATTCATAGTCGTCAAGCAAAGGCTTATAGATAGGCATGCAGATGGGCTTTTCTTTACGTTCGACTTCCAGATGGATCGGAAAATGCTCCAAACGACAAAGACTGCATAGTTGAGCTATTGAATTTGTTGTTCATAAGTAGATGAGGAACAATCGCAGCAGTTATCAGTTGATCAGACCGTACATATGCTTTATACACAATACATCGTTGTGTTTGTTTGTCAACAGTTTTCACTGAGAACTCTATGTGAATTCGGACGGCGTGATTCCGCTCGAGCATCGTCGAAATCCGACAATTCTATTTTTACTTTTCTTCGCTACCTCTAACTATACAGCTTCCAAATCACGGCAGTCTTTGGATTTCTAAGCACGTAGTAGGCCTTTCTCACTGTTTCGGCCACTCGGCACCAGCCGATGTCTCCACTGCCAACAAACTCCGCCAAATTAATAGAGTTCCAAATTTTCGTGTCTCAAACAAAACATCTAGTTAGTTACTATTTGTTTAGTTCATTGTACTGAACTAACCTGAATAGTAGAATTAAGCTGAATTTTCCTTCATTAACGAACGCCTCCATTTGGGTCAAACGAAACCACAAAATGACCAGGCCCAGCTGAGAGCAAGTAACACTTGAGAATAGTCACCTCATGTCCAACTAGGTGCTGAATGGAAAAAAAGCACTTACTTGAAACAGCCATATTCCTCAAACCTCAAACACTTGTCAGTTTTTATAGACCAACAAACTTTGCCTCAATATAAAGAATTAGTCTAGGTTAGTGCATGGCAAGGCTTTTCCCGTGTTTCAAGTTGCCGATGTATTATCACTCTTACACCTACCAAACACAGCCCCAACCAGTTTGAAGTAAATAAGCTAAGTTGTAGTTACGGTGTAACCAGTTCGAATGGACCACGTAACTTAGGAACATTAATTTTAAAAGATAACTTCTTATAAAACGTTCAGTATGGTCCTGTATGCAGTGGCGTTCGTACAAGTCTGTAGAGACTTTCTTTGTGATTTATTAAAAGAACGCATTGATAACACGTTTCTATAAATTATTGTACAAATTATTGTGTAGTAAATTTGTGCAGCTAACAAAACTTTTAGCTTATATGAATTATAAAAAGATGTTTGATGCATTCACGATATAATAAAAAATGCCATACATCCTAGGGATTGACACATAACAGCAAACGTTCATGATTATTGCGTCACCGGAGAGTTGGGCCTATGACAAAGCTTCCATTTTTGTTGGCTACAAACGTACAGGCCTACGTAACGAATTTACCACCGAATTACCATCTATATATATATATATATATATATTTCAGGTGACTTCAATTTATAAGCATCTCTCCATATATCTTTGGCTAGAGCAAAGGCAGCTACCTACTTCATTATTGAGAACTAGTCGGTGTATATCTATTTCTTTGCAAATGGACTTAGTAGAATGATTCTGGATACGCCGCCCGTCTTCGTTAAGACTTTTGCCCCCAAAAACGTACACTGTTTTTTGCAGAATGTTGTCATGCCCACGCTGACTATGTTTGCGCATAGTGGCTGGGAAAAGTTCGCCACTTTTCCTCTGCTTACTTTTATCCTTCGCTAGAATACTTTTAGCTTGGAGCCCTTGCTATGCTTAATTCTGCGATAGCTCCAGAGAGCTGCAACTGACAGATGTAAAAGCCACTCAATATGCTCCTGTTTAGAAAATTGCTATTATATATAGATATTGGCTTTAATATCGAGGCTTGCATACGGCGTGAGAGTTCGCATCCAATATTTAGTTACATACTGAAGACTGCACTGGATCCTAAATGACGGAACGCCAGAACCACTAAACTAACAAAAACCTGAAAGGCACGTTTGTTCGAATAAAACAATACCTTGATTCCTTGGGTCTCTATTCTCAAAAATCCATGGTCAGCTATTGAATTTGGCACACTGCCTTTGTCTTGCCATTGCAGGACATAAACCTATTCCAAAGTAAATATTTTCAAGTTTCCAATCAAATGGAGTGCCGTTTTTTATTCGGCGACGACTTTATTTTTAGCACAACGAGATACCAGCTATATTACGGCGTCCGATACGAATATATTAAACATATAATATACATACAAGTACTGACTGACTGACTGTTGATATAGCAGGAGACACATTACCACATCATATTATCACAACATACAGTTGCAAGACACCTTGAGAAAAAACCGAGCTCATCTCTCCCGAACAACGCTTTTCCAGCAATTTTTCTTTGTTTAACTCTCAGAGCTGTCGATCCTTTCTATTATCTTCTTGCTTACACCCCACAACGCACCTGCCAAATGCTGAGCAGTTATTCCATGACCAGCTATGACATATGAAAAAATAACACAAGCTTGGCCAAATGTAACTAATAAGTACCGCTAGTCCGCGCACACAAGCTTTATTACCGCTTCGAGCCGTAAAAATGCAAAGAGGCATTGCCAATGGGATTGTTGGAATCACCTACGGCAAGCCAATGCAAAGATTTTGAGGTTACCCTTAGATTTTGTATGTCTATGCAAATTACACGACCATGGTAAAAAGTTTAAAACGATCTTTATAAAACATGAGAATAACTTTCTACTGGTAGTTTACAATTTACATTAGCTTAGAATTCTTCTTGATAACTCTTTAATTATTCTGTATAAACACATCAATGGTGAACTCGCTCGAAGCAAACGGTAGGGAATAAACGTATTGGAATTGAACGCAATGTCGAAGAAGCCCGATAACCGAGTGCACGAGCAAAGATCAGTAAAAGTCGATCATGGGATAGCTGGCTTTTGCGTATAGGGACACTATCCGATAGATTTTACCTATTGCTTACAAAGCAAGCAAAACAGATTTCTATTGCACAGCCACTAAATGTTTTGAATGAATATTGTTTTTATTGTAGCGCAGTAGCTACGGCGCGCCCAGTACACAGATACTTGACGAAAGTTAATTGGGCACTGAAATCGGGAACGAGTGCCAAAAACAGGGTCCTATGTTGTTGCCAATCAGTTGGCCTCAAGGAGCGTCAACTTCTTAAGGAAAAATTGAGTGATGTTTTCTTCGATCAATTGTTTCAAAAAGCAAAACATGAAATAACGAATGCTCACATGTAGTTCAATGTTTGATTTCAAGAATTACCGAGTTATCGGTTAATTATTAAGTAACTAATTCAGCAACTAAGTTAGAAAGATGGTCCCCCTAACCGTCTTACCACAGGCTCTTGAACATGGCTATACATTAAAAATCTGTAGTCATTTCCGTAGGATATTCATTTCTATAATGTCAGTGTTTACAGGCTACTAGTTATGAAATATGCTAACTATTGAACACTATACCAGTGGCATGGTTGATCAGGTAATTGGCCCATTTTTCGCTGCCCAACTTCTTTCACTCCACTGTGACATCACATATTCTATATCTCTTGCCCGGATTAGTGTATAAGATCTGCACGTTGCATTAAGTCCTCCATATGGCACGGCCACGATGCGGCACGTCTAGAAGAGCCCATGCAATAGTCACGTGACGTTTTACGTAGCGGTACGTCCAGTCCCTTTTTCCACCGTTACCAGACATCAACAGCATCGAATACTAGCAGCGTACGATACAAAGCCGCTACGGCAAAGAGTGCATATCAAGCATACTGTTTGCTTCTCCTGTTACCCCTGTGCCCATCGCCGCTTCCTGCTATCTTTGCATATCTGCCGACCGGCAGCGGAAACCATCAACAGGCTAACCTAGACGAGTTGACGGAGGAATGGTTCAAATCGCCGTACCGATAGCTCGGTGGTTCCTTCACTGGCTCTTCTTGTATGCATATAAATCATACGTTTTGTAGCCTCTTGCCGCGCTATCGAGGTGCTGTCTTACCATGTCTAGCTAGCCGACTGCCGCGGAGCGCCTTTGCCCTCTGAACGACCTCGCTGAAAGTCCACTTCAGAACCGGTCCGCTGAAAGACCGGTTCAATGCCTAGCCACATGCGAACAAAGAGACTCACAGAAGAGTGTCATGTTTTTGGCAGTGATACGACAGAGGAGAAAACTTTTTCGCACACCCAGTTTCCTTCGAGCTACAACTTCTGCAACCTTGGATTCTGCGGTTACAAAAAAAAAGCTTTAAAGAGATGGAACAACTGTGAGAGCCGTTTCCCTTGGGAGTGCGTTATTCTGCGCTCTGCTGCTCGGAGAGGTGGGCTACGTCGTATTTTATGATGCCTTCAGCAAGAAGGACGCTGCTTGGGATAGTAGAGCATAATTATGGTAAAAATACTTAGAATGACAATAGGCCTGGGCGCACTATGAAATAGCATCCTTGAGCATCTTTTCTGTTGTCAAATATGTTCCTTTATGGTAGGCTATCACCAAAAAATCCTTTAAGCTGTATGTTCGGGTCCGCCGTTAAGGGACATTGCGTTATTCAGGTATGACACTGCTACAGCCAACATATATATAGAAGGTGTAGGCGAATACGTACATTTGTCCCAAACCTATCTCGGCTGTTTCAGCCACCTTCCATGGACCTGTATACGTGCGCCTGCATATGCATTAGGTGGGTATATGCGATCGGAACTGCGTGCAGTGTTGACACGTTTCCACCCAACAACTAGTCGATACGCAATAACAACAATAAGTAGAAACTGACATTCAAACGTGTGATGTCCTGATGGAATGGAATAACAAAGGGATACACTACGATCTTAGTTGGCTAGAGAGTTCAACGAGACGGAGCGAAAAATGGTACAAAGGAATCCCAACGACAATATCGATAGTACGCCAATACAAGGGCACGGAAGTAGGACAATATTCAATTTGCTCGTTGTCAGGCCGGTTGTTAAGCTGATTGGCAGCCTATTCAATTAATGGGTGCCGTTTCATTCAAAATTGAATGAATGAATGATTGATTTTATTACTAACCTAGGTTAAACTCTCCTACGGACACTGAACGAGGTTAATTCGAAGTTATGTAAATCAATTTGTGTTAACAGTATTGATCAGGTTTGTTTGGGGCAGTAACACCTGAATCGTTTACTACGTTCATCGGTATTCGCATCATACGCGTAGCAACAAGCTTTTGTTAGGTGGCTCGTGTTGTATATTTTTCTAATTTGTCAACAACAGCGGTGTTAGCAGTCTCCCATTAGACGGATCGATCTGCTGTGCACAACAAAGTACAATAAATTATAAAGCCGCACAGTCTCTGCTAATTTTAAGCGACACGAGGATATGACCTCGGCTACAGAGGAAGTAAGAACTGCTCGCATTACCCCTAAATAGTTTTGTGTGGTCACAATATCCCCATTGAGTATGCTATTTCTAAATATCGTTCCAGGTATATAATGTTCGGCTAAATACAATAAAGTGTCGTTAGATATCTCAGTACCTTTTAACTTATAAGAGAAAACGAGCTTTTTTCTTCGCACAAACAAACAGTAGCCAATCGTATCAATAAAAAGTAAACGTTCTGCATAACTAAAGCGTGTTTCTAACATGTCTTACCATTGCTTCGACACCACCCAACAGACGGCCAATTCCGTTTTCATAATACAACCGCTTGACAATGTACGACCCTAGTTTTGAAACTCGTATCGATAACGGTGAGAGCTGTCATTATTATCACTAGACTACAGTTTATTCCTTGTTATTTCTTCGGTGACTAATCTCGATAATTTCTCAAATCTAATTCTTCTTCTAATCTAAAGTTCTTTTGAATGCCGCATATCTGAAGCATAGAAGTATACCGACGGCTTGGCACTCGCCGAACTGTTGATAGGGACGTATCGGACAAAAAGAAATGCACAAACAATGGCTGATAACTCGAAAAATGGGGTCTAGATGTCTCTGCAATATAATTTACTTCTTCGAAAGTGTGACCAACTGCGCATCGCGCAACAGAGGCGCGATTTTGCAAGAGAATCAATAAGCTGTCTTTGTTTGTTAATTGTCACAGTGCTTTAATCGATTTCAGAACTTACAAAGGGCCATCAGCATTTTGTTTCTCTGATCAAGCGATCGGATGTCTAACTTAGATAAGTTTATGATCCAGAAAAATGGTCTCTAGCTTAACTAGTCGCCCTTTACCTTATATTTATCGGTCTCATTTTGTTAAGGCTTAACTTACTACGCAATTCACGTTGAAGTATCGCTTCAGACAACCTATGCCTAGGTTGAATTTGAAAACATAGTTTTGTTCAAGTCGTTGCATGTAATTATAGCGGAACGCTTTTACTTGATTTCGTATAAGTAACCTAAAATAACCTAGACTTTGCTCACGCTCGTAGTCTGAAACCCAAAAAATTGCTTGGGAACATGCCAGTAGGCTCTCCAGTTTGGTCGTCCAAGATACACATACATCAATGAGAATCAGTACTAGCCATACATAACATGCATTAATATATAGCAATTTACACATATTTAGGCACAAGTAATCTTTTTCTGTACCCAGCCAATTTAGTAAATATGAATAGGCCAAGTGTTTATTACTTCCGAGTCCAGCTTGCCGAAGACCTATTGATGATCGCAAAATATGTTTCGTTTCCATTGATAAAACTAAGAAGACCGGGGTAAGGTGAACAAAACAAATAATAGAACGTATCCACGTACGCGCCTATTGCCTTTTTCGTGCTTTTCGATACGTCATCTCTACCTGTAACCTGATAACGGTGTCTGCTGAGCAAAAAGGCCCGTGTTCTTGTGATTGATTTAAAACACACCTCTCTCTGGAGCAAAAATGATACTATTTGTTCTGTTTTATGTTCGAACTACACAAAACACCGCGACGCAGCATACTGCTACACATAAACCGACACAGCTATGTCGGTTCACATAATAAGATCATAATTCCAGAAGTTTTCTGGAAGATATTTACATTTCAAAGATGCCCTTTGTTCAAGTGGACCCTGTGCTTGCGCGCTAAAAAAGTCGTCTAGTAGGTGATTGACCTAGTCGTTGATCGGCAACAGAACGTGTGCGTCTGTCTGCTAGCTATTCCGTACTCCAAGACCTGTCCCGAAATAAACTTTTGGATTGGAGATGACAAGAAATAGACTCTATAAGGGAATGAAATAAGACGGGCAATACCAGGGTGGCAAAAGGCAAACAGACGCCGGCATATTCGACGCGAACGAAAAATCAGAAAGATACGTTAATTATGTGTTTGGTAGATCAGCAAATTCCTGTTCAAGGTGGGATCCTGAAACGATGAGGATGTATGATGCATCGATAACATTCTACTCCTGAATATTCAAGTCACCTTAAAACGTCTCATCGACACTTGTCAAGCGCCAGGATTAGTTTTTTTTTAATTTTAAATTAGGCACCCATTTTCAGCTCGATAGATAGCGGTGATACGTCCCCACAGACTACGTGTCAGAACATAGCTTCCGTACAATACATCAAGCCGTCTCTTATGTATCAATAAGCTACTAGATACTTGTTGCAACATCTATTAAAAAATTATAGCTGGAAACTTAAATTGCACGCTTGTAGGCCAATTTGGGTATACCTGCTAGTTTCGAGTATCATAGTACTATTAGCGTGCGTTTTAATAGCCATAAATTGGGTAGAATCATTCAATTGTTGTTTCTAACGCGATGTAACATATCCAACGTAGTAACGGGTTATGATGCCTTGTCTATTTCTAGACACTAGATAGCGAAGATGCTCTCGCAAGAAAAATATATTGGACGATGCCGCTTTACCGTGCTTAGTGTAGGGTGGCAGGTCCCTCCGGGGCACATGCAATCAAAACTGCAGTAATATTTATTAAAACGTCACTAAAATAGAAAACTACGAGTCACAAAAGATATGTTGATAAGTGACGCATCGGGACACACAAATGCTTCAGGAGGTCAGTAACCAATTGAACTTCGCGGTCACAATTTGACCTATCGTAAGCGTGTGCCACGATTCACTGCCGCATGCTGGCCGTTTTTCGCAATAAAGTGGCCGGTTCACTGTTAGCCGCAGTATCCATGACTCCTAAAAGAAAAGATCATTCTGAGTCTTATTGTTCCCTACCATGACGTATAGTCGTAAATTTAGTTATAAAATCGTTTTTCCAATTGGCAGTATTTTCCAATAAACAGATCACAAGAAGCGGCTCTGAATGGTAATACTGTCGGTTCCAGTAGTTAACGCCGCGTTCAGGTGACGGCGTAAATGGTAGCGAGTTTAGCAGGAAAATGTAAGAGATACGCGGTATTCGAATCCGAGCGTAAACACATCATTTTGTATTGGAAACGAAGCGTCTAATGGAACGCTCAGCGGCGGTTCCGGACGTACGACTCGAAACATTTAAACAGCGCGTTACAAAGCGCCGTTTCATGCACACAGGGTAATGACCGACGCGTGGCCGGTCGGTCCTCTCTTGCTTCGAGCTACGCGTAGCTTCACATCTCCGTCCATCGAGCTACATGGTAAATATACGAATCTAACGGCGGCTTCAGCGTGGAATTAAATGCCAGCGTTAAGAGAGGGGCGAAAGGACACTGTTTTCTGTGTTCCGGGCTTTCCCCAACTAGATAGCTAGTTAGCCATACGTGTGCCAAGCTTCAAACTCTCATTTCCTCATGGTTGTGCGCGTCACTCGGCTCCTGAATTCCAATTGGGCTGACTAGAATTTAGAGGACCAGTCGTCATTCATTTAGTACATCTGACGCGCGTACAGCTGAATAGACACACAGATAGGAACACAGAAATTAAACCGCGAGGCCGTCAAGGGTAAATGGCAGCGGCTGAAATATCTCGCTATTAGCAAACAAGCTATATAGCCTATTATACAACGCTGCAGTAGCGTGCTAGGAAACCAGAATTAAACCGAAAGTGTTAATTACAGTAGTTCGTTCTGGTTCGAAGAAGCGACACATGCTTACCGTCTAACCACCCAGGTAGTATAGCACATGATAAGACGACACAGAAGTTAACGTTGACCAGCGCGGAACAGGACGACTACAGCGTAACACCATCAAACCTTCAATTTATGTTCTTGTGCAACAGCAGTACTCGGAAGTGGAACAGTTATTGTCCAGCTGCTCCAGCGATTTTTGACAAAGATTGATCCAATAACGTACCAGACGATACGGTACCAAGTGTATGGCAAAACGATGCGACAAAATCATTAGTTTTACTCTTTCTATTTTGAAGAAGCTCGGATCTGAACCGTGAGAATTTACTATGGGGTAATCCAAGGATCAAGCCCATCGGCATGATCGTTCAGATCTTCGATGTAAAATACTATATACCGTGCTTCTTCCCATTGATTGATTTTTAGCTACTGGATATGTTGCGTCAATGAAATATGAATCCACCGTGCCTTTGCTCCTTAAGGACTAAGCAAAGCGCAAAAAAACTCGTTCTGTTCGTTTGCTCCCATTTCCCCTTGTAGAAAGAATATCAAGTGACCACAGTCGAACTGTCAAAACATTCTCGCCCCGTGTATACAGATATCCATATATGTGTCCACAAGGCGGACATCAGTGACAATGCATTCACACTTACTAAATGTAGCTAATTGCAGAGATGCGGATGACATTTCTGTGTCAAGTGATTTGTCCAGCCTGATCAAGGCCTTCTGGAGTTTGTCCCCTTCAAACCGCAGGACAAAATGATAATTTGTATCCACACACGGTCATCTATTCTTAATGTATCAATGTCAACCTGTAATAAAGGACATAAGTCCGCTCAACATACGCAGTATCGAGAGTACGTTACAACAAGTGAATCTTCTAGAACCGAACACCTTACTACACCGAGGTCTCGGTGCAGCTCACACCAAGTAGTATCGAACGAAAAGTCGATGACGTTCGAATTCCATAATATCGCTAGCTATTGCATTAATAACTTCTTCCGTGAGTGGCCAAGGCGTTAGGTAGAAGGTGTTGATCCTGTCATGCAGGAACGTCGAGAAAAATGCCCCATGCCTATTGTATCGCGTACGATAGCTTCGTAAACATCAGGCTTGGAAACGATTGTTTTTACCAAAAGGCTGGGTGGGTGCAAAAAAAGTCCGCGTATGCGAATCGGAAGACTCCATAGGTAGACATTAATGAGTCAGTTGTTCGTGTAACCATTCAGGCTGCTAAATGAGACTTTTTTATGATCGTATGATTTGAAATGCATGAAACTTCAGCATTTCAAAGACTTGGCGTTCTTATATATTTGGACGCTGTTTCATCATAGCTCTCTCTCGGCCTGTGGCGGAATGAAATGCATAACGGGCATCCAAGAAACCCCGAACGTAGTTGCACGACCATAAACCCACGCATCATGTGTTCTTAATCAGACCTGCTATTGCTATATTTCCACTACAGGCAACACGCCTGCATAATATATCAGGTACTTGTATTAAATTGTAGGAATACATCGTAACAGGTGATGTGAGCATTACGATGTATCTCTAGTCTACTTACTTAGTTACTACGGTTGGCGTCAACCCACTTAAATAATAACACATAGAACACTGGTGCTCAGCAAATTTCAGACTCTGTATGGTTGGCTTCTTGGTCCTATCATAACAAATGGGTAAATACTACAGACAACCGAAAAACTAACTACATTAATCATTATTTATTAAGCCCATTTAGCGACACAGAAACCTTCGGCGATAAGTAAGCCTAGTTTCGCTCGTACCATCGCTATATAAATATTATTCGTTTGAAATAGAATAACAAATACATTCATAGTTACTCTATTGCGACATGTGGCCTCTTCTGTGCGCTTTTTTTCCCCCAGTTTATTTATCACTTTTGGTTAAGTTATGCCGAAAAAAATAATGCAACTTCTTTCAGTCTGGCTTCAATGTCAAGTGAGTTCAATGATAATGCTGGCCTATTAGACACCATCGTATTTCATAGCCATTATTCTAATGAAAAACGAAACAAATTTAGTTCCTTTCAGAAAGGGCATACGATTTCGTCACAAACACTTTCATGATATTTCCAATATTTTTACGGACCATACTATCGAGTTCTCGCTTTTGTTATAGATTTAGCTCTTTTTCTAGTAGTTGTAACTTCTATCTAATCACGGATAATTACGGTATACTCGGAGATATTCACTGCTACTTCCATTTAGTATCTATCCTTCGCTTCGGTAAATAGCATTATTATGAAAGCCATAGAGGTTAACTGCTGTAGTACTTAAGGCTTGAACCAAGGGGTCTAGTAGTACAAGATAATGTGTCGCTAAGCTGACGAATCCTTACCATTATATAATAGTAGCGAGTGGATAACGTAGGCTTACCAGCAGACACGCCATTATCTCAAGGGAAGATAAATTATGTTGCGTGCACACAGAAGATCCAAACCAAGTATTACCCAAGCGTTGGCAGTGCAGAAGCGAACAAGCCGCCATTGCGTGCGATACATGCTTCATAAGTAAGCTCAAGTAAAGTAGCTGCGTGATGCATTTGTGGGGCAGTACGTATGTTGAGTATAGGAAACATTCGATAAATAGCGGGAAACCAGAAAGAACTGTATACAGTCAAGGGGGTGTCACCGAACGGGCTGTACTATGAATGGGTGAAGGCAGTCGGTACATACATTTGCTAGGTGTCAATGCGGCGGTCACTTGGCTGACGTGAAAACATCGGAGCGTTAAAATGGTAGAAATAGGCATCTAATTTCCCCTACAGCTAGAAATTAACTGCAAATAGGCCTTTAGTATTATAAATGTATTATATGTAGTTTGGGTCTAGTGGCATGTGCTTTGGTCCAGGACCCTTCAACCGGCATGCCATTTTGTGTATTCAGACGTATGTCCTTTATTGAAATCGCTATATTAACCGCTTAGACAGGGTAAGACAATATAGTTTGCATGTACATAGTTATTATTACATATTGCTAGGTGAACCCCGCTTGGGCTTACCCATCTAATATTACATTACCACTATCTAGTTGGGGTTACTAGTTTTCACCGCCAAGGACAAGGCCAAAATTTGCATATATATGAGAGCAGTCTCCACCAATTTCTGTTATATTCTGATCTATAGGCAATACTAACGCAATTTATACATTACTTTAATGAATTCACACGGGGATTAACTAAAAAAGGATAGTATTCATAGGTAGGATCCCCGTTGCTAAGCATTGGATGTGTACATTAACCAATTTGGATATGAAGCGGCAGTTTCCGGATGGAAGCGATACATCTGTTGCAGCCCCTAATTTAATATGATCAATACTATTAATTTTATATGTCTTACTAAAAAGATCTACAATCCGGAATCAATTTGATTTCTGCCAACGGAACGGGCCATAAAGCTCACGCAGTATCAGGACTGAGTTTCTTTACAGGCAGAGTGATACTTCTGTTGTATCTTATAGAGAAGTAGTCTCTAATCGATTTGCTGGAAAATACAGATCAGGCATCTATAAAACAGTCCAAGTGCATTAGACGTCTAAAAGAACTCCTAAAACCTGATACTATTAAATATATATCGCTAACTCGATGAAATTTCGACTTGAAAAATGTAGCGCGAGATGGTAAACCTCACAGGTTTTGTTGCGGAACTTATTTTATCTATGAGAAATTTTGTAAATATTGCGCAAAAGTTATCCATCAAATTGTTCATTCAGACCAAGTTCTTATGAAATTCGTTTGTGTACAGGAATCTCGGTAAAACATTGGGTACATGCAGGCAAGCTTTTTTTTTGTTTCAGCAGCAGATTATACAGGCTGTACCAAAATAGGTGTACACCGTAATTGAACAACAATGTTGCGGCTGTTGCCAATCGCAAGTATCTATCGATTCGGAAAGCCTATGCTAACAACGGCGAGTTTTATTTCCAACAGAACGTGCGACTACCTGCACGCTATAAAAACATATCTTGATGAGACTTTCCAAACAAGATGGGTTAAATTATGGAACATCTTAGCTACTGCCCAGATCCGACGCCGATTCAGTAGGCAAACCGATAACACTAGAACATTTGCAAATTTCGTAAAACTTGTAATCAATAATTCGATGTTATCAGCAGAACGGTAATCATTTTGAACACTGGAGGGGAATTTTATATTCATATAGGTTTTCCGTAACTTAGAAGTTTAAGCTACGGTCATTTAAATTGTATCATCGTGTATTTCCGGTCTTGAATGAACATTCAAATAACAGATCACCAACCTGCGACATAGTTGTATCCAGCGTCATTGTCACACCTTATCGCCGAACGTAAATGACACTGCGGGCCATGAAATGCTAGCCAGATGGCACCGTGCCGTACGACCATTTTCATATTTCCTATATACAAACGCTCTTCGGTGATCAGAAACAGCTTGCTTTAACACATAAAACATAACGCTTGCACAGCTTCATAATTTCACATATCTTTAATCCTAACGAATCATATAATAAGGACGAAACAGATTGGATATCGGTATCGATTCATCGTAGGATTTTTCAAAAAATTAACTATATTTCCAGGATGCGATACGGCTATCCTGTTGAAGCGAAATACGTCAGAGGCAACCAAGAGCTGCCGTAAACGATGCCTATTGCCCGGTGTATATGTTTTAATGCAGGGCCTAGCGATTATTAGTTAGCACCTTCTACGAAATGACGTATCTTTCGGTTCATCGTTTTTCTACTACGGGTTCAATAACATATGAAACATAAATGATATACAAACAGTGAAGAATTCTATAATGGATGCCATATATCGGCGGTTGATTAGTTCCGGAGTTCATCAAGAAGCAGATTTTCTTTTGTCGAAACATGAGTGTTTCACAAGTCTCTGAGCTCAATGTTTTTTGCGCTGCTATAGGCTCACTCTGAACACTACGACACGAATATAATGGATCTTCGAATATACAAAGAATAATATATATATATATATATATATATATATCGATTAAAGTGGTGGATTAATCGGAAAATATTTTATCACGAACGAATAAATAGGTACATTCGATGGTATTTAGGCTCAACGATATGTCCGTAATTATCAGTCTGTCAACGAGTGCTTAATGCGAGAGGCGTAATCAGTCGACGGATCAGCAGCAGCGTCAGCGCAGCGAGAAGCTTCGATTACGTGCCCTCAAGCCGGGACGCTAGTCTCTCGTTGTCGGAGCTGGCTATTGGTAACTTGTTCTACTATAGAAAGGGCTGCGACTGGAGCTGGGCTGGCGAGAAAAATCATGCCGCAGATTGTTTGCTTCTCCGCATAAGATTCAATTCCGTCTGCCAGCGGCTCTCGGCATTGTTTACCTCTAAAGGAAACGCTGGTATGGCAAAACTAGTTATTAACAACTGGAACGTTGCTCTAACTTTTAAATAATGTGCGACAATGTGGGCTCTGTAGTATTTCCTACCCGGTAAGTCTTCCAGCAGTTACTCCCGTCATTATACTGACTGTACACGTACGGATTTCAGTAGTAATAGGCCTAGGAATTATATGTGTCATTTCATCCGATGCTCCATGTGAAAATATTTCATAATGTAGCATATTTAGCAGAGGGCGAATCGTCAATTCTAAGCCATCCTGACCTGGCTAGGAACCTGTACGACTGTGTCTCAACCTTTTGACACGAGACTTATCCCGTCCTACAGACCACTACGCAAACTGTTAAAGGTCGACCCTTGTTTTTGCACTGATCGATCCTACAGATTTGATGCAGTAATAAGGACGTTCATTCTACCCAAGTTGGACGACTTCGACGAACAACGCAGTCATGATCATAAGGGCTTCTTTTAGAAAAAAAAAAGCCTATTTTACTAGAACAAATACTTACTTTCTAAATTGGATCTGTGGATCGATTGCAACCTACTATAGTAAATGAAAATTAGTAAACGCACTACCGTTGAGGTTTCTGAAGAAGCTGAAGCAAACGCATAGGTGTTACTCTGGAAGTCACACTAGGGTCTAGTAGATTCAGATAAATATTGCAAAAAAAAAGAGAACACACTTGATATATAGTAAATAAACGATGATTCAACGCTAATCGACCAGACGATACGCGCAATTGTTACTTCAATACACGTCAACCGAAAAAGTAGGGCAATTCAAGTTCATGCAAATACGTTTGTGAACCAATTGGTATGGCTCTGTAGCTGAAGCATTCACCAATTCTAACTAATGGCATACCTGTCTCATTGACTAGAAACGAGCGTCTGCACGCTAACTAGTGAACACAGCAATTTCTAGACAGGTATCGTGAAGAAAGATCGAAAGAAATTGGCAGCGTAACCGAGTAGAAGAAACTCAGGGGCCCTTATAATGACAAGGCACTAGCAGCTGCAGCAGTAGTGCTATCTAGGTGGTGGATTGCTAGCAAAGCTGAAGCTAGCTAAGCGTCTTCCGTGTCGAGTTTGCTCTTCCGATAAATGATGAGCTCGGCAGGTGTGCGTCGTGTTACCAGCAGCTAGCTTATCTGCAAAGTTAGCTTGACGCTTATTTCCGGCAGAGATTCGTCGCGCATGCGTCCGGGAAGCGAGATGACGGAAAGCAAGATATAGCGAATTTTAACAACCCCGATTACCCTTCAACATGTCTCTCCTTTATTTTCGCTTTTCCGGTGTCACTCACACGTCCCGGCTGACTTCTGTGTCGTCGTCCTCCGGTCCGCGGTTGATTGGGTCGGTACCGAACTACCGAACTGGCAAACGTCAACGCCGGGAAACGACGGCGAGAGCACCTTCGCTTTCGGTGATGTTGACGCTAGTATAGGACTGCTACAATGGCAATCTGCACGAATGGTTCGCGTTTTTCGGTGAAAACGTCATTTATATTCATTTGGAATTTGTAAGGAAAAAGTGTTGTTGCGTGCTAATGGGGTGCATAGTCCGGATCTATACAAGAGCACAGTGTAACACAGACCAAAGCTTCAAGTTGTTTAGCGTTGTAGCTCTGCACATAGCGCATCGATTGCAGATCCAAAGAGCAGTAAAGAAGTGTGTGATGGTTGCCGATAGGAAGTCATGTCCGAATAATCATATAAGAGGCCGCACAGGTTAGTATTGCTACAGGACAAATAAGGGATACAGGCACACTTAGCATTATTCTACGAAATAGCAATTTGCAAGTGTAACCTAATTATTTACAGTAAATTTGCCAACGGCTGCAAATGTATCTACTCCAACAGCTTAGGTTCAGCCCGTCTCCACCGTTATCACCAGTAAAACCGAATATCGCAACATCTCGCAGAAAGATCTAAATCGACCGACGTCCACCGCTGCGCTGTTGTTTACGACATGATACAAGCTGATAGTCGGTATTCCTGGTTCCTTCGTCTGTGCCTTTTTCAGTCTTATACCTCCCGTGTTGTCCCTTCGTTGTTCGCCTTATCTCTAACAATTTTTTGTTGTACTGCACCTTCACCATCAACCGCCAGCATTCGTAACTGTAGGCCCGATACGCCTGCCGGTGACTCAGATAAAACATGGACAACTTGCAAACCAGGTTGCCGGGTTGATAAGTAGCTAAAAAAACGACACTACTTTTCGGCGCAATGCGGAACGTACTTCAAAAGAACATCACATATACTTGAAATTCTGAATATTCAACTCAATAGGAAAGCATTTCTTCATAGTTATTCTTGTGGGGTAAAAGTACAAGCCAACTACAGCATCTCTCTGGAGTGATACACTCGTTACAAAACATGTTCACTGATTTTTTTGGACTTTCAGCCCCAAAATACACAATATCTTGATAAATAAGCATCAAAATAGGTCAAATTTTACCTACGCATATACTTGTTACAGTTCGATAAACAAATATATGTGCATTCCGATTATGTTAGTGCTTGCCACTCCGTAAGCTTTCACTGGCGAATATTTTAGAAGAACACACAACAGTTACCCGTTTCTAATGTGGCTCACAAGAGTATCCTAGAATGATGTTGTTTTCACCTTTGCTTTCAATTTTTCTCTAGCCTTGTGAAAAGACATCACCAAAATGCGATTGTGCTGTTCCTTGCTGATCGCAGGAGGATTCAGGAAGGAGAAGCAATCTTCGTACCGTCTATGCCACAGCTATAGCAGCTCCAGCCCGTACTATCAGGGTACTGCTCCAGTTCGTCTGCTGTCCCGGAAAGCTTCGTTCTCGTCGTTGTTCTCTTGTCTAATGTCACCGGCGTCATGCACCATCTTGTGAGCATCTGCACATATGCCAACTTGTTCTTTTGCGAGCAGACCCAACTAACACTGAACTGATACAGTGGAATAGACACGACGAGGATCATCGAGAGGCGATACACCGAATAGGCAGGTGGCATAGATATACGAGGCGAAGAAGATAGCTTGATCGCTCTCTGACTGCCCGTCCGCTTGACGGAGAGCTGGCTGTTTAGGTCCGCCGGAGGCACGAAGAAGCTTCACGACACACGGGAAGAGACAGCGAGTTTTTACGCTCGAAGGAAACGAGGAAACAGGTAAGCACCAGTTTTGGTTATAAGAAATACGAAACCCTTCTAGGATAATCCCCATCGCTCCCTCTCTGCCTTAAATCGCAGCCCTCCATTGACTTTTTGTAAGTCCCGTTCACCCGCCTGCCATGACCCAGTTGCTGCCAAAGCAACACAAAATAAGGCAAGGCTCGAAGCAGCACCTGCAATTAGACAGGTAGACAGATATTCATTGTTCCAAGTTGAGAGTGCGAACTACCCTACAACTGCGGTGAATATTAGAGCTACCACTATTACGCCTAGAACAGCTACCGCCTCGTTTGTCCAATGGGGATCTTCTTCAATAAAGCCGCAGAGGGCTAGGTCTGTTCAGTGCTCGACGACTGACGGCAGGCAATGAAGAAATCGTCTTTACTATTTCTTCGTTCACGCTATTACTTCTACTGCTGTTGGTATTACTATTCTTTAGTTGCACGTTCGTCAGTGTACTCAGCTTTTACTTTCAGTTTTATAGCTACGAAATTAATGGCAACGGATGACACCATTGCTGCTAGTGAACAAGAAGGAGCTCCGGATTCTCGCTAGTTACTTGCCGGTGATAATGCGAAACTTTGCAAGAAACGCTTCGCGTTACCAAATGCACAATGCACATCTCTAAAAAGCATAGATGGAGTCGTCTATCGCTGCTAAGAAACGCATCAGAGGCAAGCCTACACAACCAGTAGGGCAATCTGCCTTTAATGATCAATCATAGCTTCCCTACATGATTCATTTTACAAAGGAATATAAGATTAAACAAACAGTAATACCGGCACAAGAGCAAGGCGCGTCATTGCTTTCGGTACGATCCAGGTGAATAGCACATCAGTATCGTATAGTACAATACGACAAACATTGAAAATGTATAGATCCAACCGTGTAACGCCTTGAGCTTTATAAGGCGAAAGGAACTATAAGAAGATAATATATAGAAACAAAGATCATTTTCAAAAAAAAAAATGTTTCACGCAAACACCATATATATATACTCTTGTTGAATTGTAAAGATGGTTCGCATGGATGAATGACTACATACTGGTGTTCGAGTTGGAACTCAACGTCGTTTATCTTGGCCAATTGGAAAAATTATTATACAAAATGTGCGCTGTTTTTAACCTTCTTTTTTAACTGTTTGTGTCAAACTATTATTCAGGTTAGCATACGGGGAGAAAGGCGAGACACTAGAAATAGAAACACCTTCAAGCTTACACAGTCATACGAATATTTTACATGCAATCTTGTGCTCGGAAGCATATAAACATGGTAAAGTCAACGAAATATATCCAATACTACAATCGAACAACAAGATGGACGCAGCGCTCTCGTATCCAACAACACCAATTACCACCGCTGCAGAAGCTGGACGATTTTCTCACTAGAATTTATCCGCTGACAACAAGAAGAGTCCAGGCATGGAGGCGGAGCTTAGCTATGTCATCGTACCTTCCATTCTACTACCCTCTATAACGCTAGCGGCCTATACTACTTCATATCCTCTGTCAAGTGTTCTGTCTGATGGCAGGACCAGTCCAGTTCGAAGACTTCCTCGCTTATAAATGGTTTCAGGATTTTGCATGCCAGCTAAAACTATCGTTCACGTAAAATTGAGCATAGTACAATAGCTTAAGTACGGTTTTAGATAAGACTCATAAATTCTCAGTTATGGTTTAGGAAGAATGGCGAACTTACTTTGGTAGGTGGTAGTACCACCTGCTTTATGCTGCTTTGAATATTCGTATAGCAAACGAGTAAGAGCAATTGTAAACAAATTATAACGACTTTGATAGATCTATGGAATCGTTAGAAGCGTCTGGCTCGATGGCCGCTCGACTGTTGGTTCATTTAATGTAATGTAACGTTACATGTAAAATGTTTAGCTTGTTCTAGTGGTTCAGAAGTAGCGGTAATCGTATCTGAGGATTCCGTTACATTTACATCCCCTACGAAGGTATGAGGTGCCAAACAATCGATATCAACTCCTAGTGTGCTCGTGACGAATATTGTAAACGGAATAGTTTTTTAATATAATAATAATAAATGCTTTATATTTTGTGTCCGATACTGTGTCATTCAGCATAGCTTTAAATAGCTGGCTGGCCGCAGATACGATACAAAATTAGCCTTCGCAAGCTTTTGAATCTCGACTACTAACGGAACTATGTCGGTCACCTGAAATGAGACGTTTCTTTTTCGCTCTAAACGTAATTTTTTGATCTCACCTTGCAAGCAAAGGTTACTATGCTAAAACCGTAAAGATCTATGGCATAGGTGACAAATGGGATAGATTTTATAGTTAGTTATAATCCTTCGCATTCTGCGTAGGAGGGATGGTAAGAAAGACTTTCACGTAATGTACCAACGACTACAAGCAGTACATCGTTTTATGGCCCTTTTCCCTTCCCGAACACACATACATGCACATAAATAACCACTAGAGTATTCCGTTGCGGTCGCGGCGGCGTAAATTGTGATAGTTTTCCGTAACTCGTCCCAACCTGAACCGATCATATATTCGCCCTGGTCTTACTTATTTCTCCGTCAAATGCTTCCATCCGGGCGTCATTAGGTGAATATTATACCACCAAGAAAGCTCAAGGGGGCAGCAGCCCGCATTCAAGCAATAGCTAGTGGCAGTCAACGGACCTACGTGGCCAGAGCAGTTGGCTGGTGCAGTGTCTAACTCACTAGATCACCGCAAGCGACTTCAGCTCGTCCAGTACGTCCACGAGTATCTATCAAGGTGGCAGGTAGCACTTGGAGCTGCATGGCGTAAAAGACGGGTGCGGCTAGATAGCCTGAACGCCCTCTGGTCTGGCGAAGCACCCAACTGGGTAACTTGATAAAGAGGCGACCAAAGAAGACATCTAGCTTCCGACCACAATAAACAGACCAACCACGGGTCGTGAAGACCGTAGGCCGTGGGCCGTGGGCCGTGGGGGACACGAAAAATAATTTATAGAGCCGAAAATTGATCTTCGCTTTATACTTAGGGCTTTAGCGTTCCGTTTAGTTAACTTGCCGATTAAAAATCTTCGACAACTTCAATTGCATGGGGTATAGATAGTCTGGCACCACTGATATACGGGGTGCTTACTCGTTTGGGCTTATCTTGGAAACGGTGGGATTTATGGAAGAGTTTAGGAATGTTTGGCTTTTTTTTTCGGCAATTTCAACACCTTTGTTTGGCTATGCAAAAGTGGTCTAGAATATTTAAATGCAACAGACAGAGTTAACCTCGTAATCCTCCTGTAAACACAAGTGAAAGCTGTATGCACGTACAGCCGTACCTGATGTGTAATAATTACGTACATGATAACTTGGGATGCATAATAAACTATATAAAACATACATGTAAAGTTTATTAATTTTATCTGGCGAAGGAATGTTTCGGCATTATAATGGCGTCTAGTCCTGTATTTTTTGTATGGGTTCCTGTTGTCTTGAGATCTATTCTCTATTTAACAGATGATAATTATTGCTTATGATACGAAACTAAACTCTTTTGCGTGAACTGTGGTTATCAGCACTAGCCAAAAGTTCAGCTGTTAATCGCCGTCTATATAATAGGCAACCATATTTCTCGTTGTCATATGTATTCGAACAAAGATACCTTGTATCCTTTCTAAAATTCTTCACTATTTTTCATGGCAATACATTTTTAGTTCCAGCTAATGCTAATGTATCCGGGCTCCTGCAGGCCCTTAAGTTGGGTCCGCGTACGATCACTTGACGCAGATGATATATTTATCTTCGTCTTTGTCTCTCGTTTTCGTACTCTTTTCTCTCTCTCTCTCTCTCTCTCTCTCTCTCTCTCTCTCTCTCCCTCCCTCCCTCTCTCCCTCCTACACTCTCGATAACCTTAAAAGTATACGCCCCGGATGAATCGTTTCTCATGGATCCTTAACGTGTTGACCTTCTGTGTCAGCCATTACTTTTTGACGGTTTGGCTTTACAGCTACTCTAAATGAATTCAGCAGTAAGAAGTATGCCTTTTTGTACAGTGGTTGAATAACTTTTAGCGTTTTTTTATAATTATTTCACTTTATCTATTTGAGAAGCAGACGTCGCATAGTTCGATTATCACTCATCTGAGCTGGCAAAGGAGCGAAGTGCTCAAAATACTTGAAGTTATAATCACTTGACACTTTTTTCTAGCATAAATAAACAGTTTTGATGTTTCATATGGACGGAATAAATCGTAGATATTTGTACGTGTTTTTTTATCAGTCGTTCTTCGGATTTGCAGATATGCTATGGCTAGGCGCCTGAATAATGTTTTGCTGGATTACTGGACAGATATGACTGTTCAAAAAGTTCGCCAATAGTTTCAGGTATATCCTGTGTCGTCCTTTATCGATCTATATATTACCAAAGCCCTGCGTTTATCTGTCGATGTGGCATCCTCCCTAACGTAGTTCGAGCAGGGTGGTCGATCTGATTTCCTTGTGAGCTGATAAACTTTTAGCGCGAATTTTCAAAAAAGTAGAAGTAGGCAGGGTTTTGGCAACAGTAGTCAACGGTTCCATTGCGAGACAACTGAAACAGGGGAACGTCTGTTTGTAGCAAAGTAACGAAATTGCCGAACCACTGCAATAGGAGAATGCAGTTAGTGTAGCAAGGTAGTGAGATTATTATAGTAGGGTAATTATAACCGATAATTAGCTAGGCTCTCAGTAGGACGGGTTAATAGAGTAATAGTGCCACTAGAGTCGCGCACTTGCTGAAATTTTTTTTTATTTACCGAGCCAAATGAATAGAATAGCTGGATAGCCGCTGTGTAATAATGGAATTATGAGAATATGGCAGGACAGTTGTAGTTGGGTATTCGTAAAGCTAAAATTTTTTTTTATTCCATAGACTATAACAGTAGCGAAATTTGTAGAGTGAGCAGAACAGTGTATGTGGGGGGGGACGACTGTTGACATGTACGCGGCCTGTAGTTTACATTAGGCTGAGTGTGACATTAAATGGCTGTAACCAATGACAGATTCAGGTAATATATATTCGACGTTGCGTTTATGAATATCAGATATGTCCTAGTTGTCCTAGCTTCCGATCATACTAGTCCATGTATTCGAGCACCTGTTCTACGTCTAATGCTCGATACGGTTCTGCTTAATAATGCCACGAGCGTTGTTTGACATGTTCAAGGGAGAGAAACTAAAGTCAAGCTAGACAATTAGGTTAATGCAAGACCTCAATCTCTCAGTACGCAAATGGTTATATAACCTTGATTTATAGTTTACTAGTGTAGTACTGAACATTCCGCAGTCTGTGTTTCGCCATTTACATACTCCTTTCCATATAACCAATACCTAGTTATTCCTCTGCACGCATCTTGAATTGTTACCCTCATCTCTCAATAGTTAGTATATTATGCCGTCTTTTTAAATTTGGAATAGTAGAAGGATCTACTGATCTAACACACACACACTATATTGCAACAAATTGATCTAGTAAGTTAAACATGTAACTTTTTGAAGTCGTTTCGCACGTCTGATGATTTCGTGGTTTCTCTTTGCTCTTCTGGTATTGGCCTTTCCTGCTTTTATGGGTCTCTTCATTTTCGTACATTGGGCGCCGCAGCTTAGCCTTTCTTCAATTAGCTGGAGTTTCGTGGCTAGTATTACTTCATTTTTCTCCCTGTTCTTTTAGGTATTTTAGTGCAGACACCGTTGAAAGTGTTGAAAGCTGGCTTCAATAAGCTGCCTTTTATGACTCTAACTCTTTAGTACAAAATTAATAAAATGCTCTAGGTAACACTTTATCTATGCCCAATGTCATAAGGACGAAATGGCGCACTCTCACACTTTTTACGGGTGATGTGTGTAAAAGTGATATAAGAAATGGAGTTCTTTGTTAATAATAAATGAGAAAAAATTCAATACACCATTATTTGTCAATATATATCTTAGTTGGCATTTATACTTTTTTTATTATAAGTTTTAATAATAGGCTCCACAGTCGCTTTTGGTGGGATCTTATTATCATTCTGATTCAACGTTCAGGCCAATTATTGCCTAACGCTACGTGTTTTTCATACAATATTCCGTATTAAAATTTCCCTTTATGGTTGGATTTCGTTTCCAATCACAATATTTTAATAAATTCCCGAATATAGTACGTCTGATAGAAACCCACTCAACACTACGAAAAGGGCGGCACTTTGAAACATTTCATTACTGAATGCTCATCCAAGTAGCTTTTTGTCCGACCAAAAATGTGCGATCTTTGCGGAACTTCCACGTCAGGTCTTTGACTTAGGCCACAATTGCACAGCGAATCCCAAAAGCACTTTTTTCGAACTTGCCCTGGACCAAATGTTCTAAACAGACACGAAACTTGAATGGGCTACTAGTAGTCAGTCACCACTTCCCGTTAATTTTGTGCAGTATTCGTACATAGGACTCCGTAGTTGTTGTCATGCTTTTAAGGGATAGGCCTGCCTTACCTAGCTAACATCTACGTACTGCTTTTGGAACCCCTAACTGATGCATTATGCTGCAACGCTCTGTTCTGAATATTTAAGGCCTGCATTTCTGCAACGTCCTGTTGCAGGCGTCTTGGACATACATCATTCTATATTAGACAGTCTGTATTCCTCATCTCGAATTACTGTGTTTTGCAAGACTAATTCGATAAGATATGTCTGTATTGAATTTTTCAACTCAGTTTTTTTGGCTATGCCTTTCTTGTCAGTAAGGAAAGAATAATTGTTTTGTTTTTCCTTGGTGCGGTGGTCTTTCAGCTTGTTCTTATTTTTTTGTCCAACTTGGTTTCGTTAATTTTTCATACGACAGCTGCTACACTTGTTTGTCTTCATTTCATCTGCTTTGGCTTATACCGTCCTGCATCGACTGCATGAGTAGCCATTGAAATGATTCACCTGAGCAAACATTTCCCTGAATTTTATAGGCATAATAGGCGCAACCTAGGCTTTGTTCATCTCTTGCCAAGATCAAGTAGACACTCCTTAAATGCTGTGACGTGACTAAGTAGTGTTGGTGGTGCAGTTGACGCTGGTGACGTGGCAATGTGGCCGTTGATTCTAGTCAGACAACCAATAATTATCTAGCTAATATGCACACAGAAAAAAATCCTTGAAGGATATATTTTACCTATCTGCGCACGTCGAACCTTTGCTTCTGTGCGTCTTAACTTTGTTTAGCAATGTATCTCTTCGAGTAAGCGAGTGCAGGAGATGTTCGAGCAAAACGAGCTTTGCCATTTCACCGAAACAGGGAAAGATTCGTTGGGACTCCACCTAGATACTCAATTATTCCGTCCCCGATTGAAGCAATTTGTAAAGCGGGAGTATATCTTAGTTGCAGTTCTTCCGTAGCGAATTGGTTGTTATATTGAAAGCTATATTCAAACAGACCATCCATGCAGCCGCTATGTGTATTTACATTTTTCGCATGTGGTATTTTATAACCGGAAACACTTCTAGGAATTGAAAAAAAAAAGCTGGCGCTACGAGCAAGAGAGATAATTGCAAAAAATAATCAACCTGAGTAAACACTGTCTTCTTCAAAAGTCTTTGTTCTTTGTTCAAAGTCTTCGTACGATCTTTCTCTACGTCGTAAAGCTCAGCTCTTTATTAGAGCTTTTGTCTGTTTGTTTTTAAAAATTTAAGTTGTCAAAGCAATATAGTAGGACTGTACATCTCTGTATGGGACAAAATAATCGGCACGGAAAAACGTGCGGGCGTAAACTTCCCACCAACTATTTTTTCTGCATAGACAATCGTTTTTTTAAATTGAAACATCGCTAAATTCTGTCCCGAAAGCCACTACAACCATTAGGAAATATTCCTTTAATAAATAAGTTGAAGTTCGTTTAGGCAGCAGTCTTCCATTTAGATGTGCACTGAATTCATAATGAGACATGAGCTTAGAAAATAACCGCTCTCTAAATTGATTTTATGTTTGCCACTTTTTATAGCTATTGTTCTAATATTATGCGTTCAAAGTGAACAGAATGTTATTATAAACACCTGGGCCGGTCAATATGGCGGTCATAGTAAAGCTTACACAACTGGTCAATCTTTTCCCATTAAAAAATATTCATAATCTTAGGTATTCTATAGCAGATAATACGATTCATATGTGACATGGTTTTTCCATTGGGAACAATTGGCGGTTTCAGTAAACGAATAACGAAGTAATTCAATAGGAAAAATCTTGCTGCTTAAGTTTTATCTTAACTGGACTCAAAAATAGCTCTTGAAGTTGTATGCCCTAACCGGAGACAGATAAACGTGTCATAAGTTTCCAAGTAAACTTGTGAGACAAACAAGGGAAAATGGGTGCCCATTTGTAAACCAGCAACGAATAGGACATCATCAAACCGAAGGACTTGGATCAATAGACCCAAATGCTGTCACAGTTAAAAGAAATCGTATTGTCAGTAAATATATCATATATCGAAGTTCAAACGATAATTAATTACAGTTTTGTAAACTTTCGGGCTTATCATCGACACTCATTGTAAAAAAAAAGCTATTTAAATATTTAGCACGCTTCCTAGTTCTAAGGATCCAGTGCTCTAATCCTGGATCTAAGTGAAGCCGATATCTACGTCCTTCGATTCGAGGTCGGCATATTTCGATGCTCTGGTATAAACCTCTATTACCTAATGTCTTAGTCCGAGTTTTCGGAAGTGAATTAAGTCAATTAGTTACGTATGCAGGCCACGACGAAAAATGCGTGTTGCGATGGGCGGAGTGAACTGATAGAGTATTTTGATCGCCATTAGTTCTGGAGTATTTCGAGCTTTTGCTCCAAACCGGCTCACACAATGGGTGCATTGGTCCTGGAAAGCGTTGCTATTTACGTTAGCGGTACCTGAACATATCGCTAGCCAGAGGCGCTATATCACTCATCGTTTTTAATCACGTGAGAGTTATAGTCATGTCCTTTAGTGGATAGCACGAAATCGATAGTAGACCCTAGAAGATCGACGTCTGCCATATGATTTTTCTTCTGATAGAAGTAATAGTTAATTACCTAAAAGTAATAAATTCACAAAGCCTTTCGAAAGAGAAAATTAGCATGGAAGCGGAAAAAAACTCGGTACTTTGCAACTGAATTAACTCTGCCGATTTTGAAATTTGCAACATTTGAACTATGCACTACTAGTAGGCTGTGAATACTCCAGTGTCCTAGAAACCGGTGAGTGAAATACTGAGTTTACTCCAGAAGAAATGACTTCAGAAGGTAAAACATTTTTTAGACTTGAACACCAATGCTTTGTTGGCAAATTTTTGGTCCTCGAAGGCCACAGCGCTGTGGAAATTTATCGACGGTGATTAGGTGAAGAGGCCTTGAGCGAAATCACAGAACTTGTATCTGTGTGGCATATTTTACGTGCAGTTTGCCAAATCTTTAGTCAATAAAGAGTCCGTTTGAAGCGTACGGTCGGCATCATCGAGCCATAGCCCAATCTCTACTCCCCAGCAGGAGAAAGCAGTAAAAAAATGGTATCGCTCTCGTTAGTTCAGTGATAGTGTTGAGGAAATTCGGACGTAAGGTGATGCTACTACCTGCAATGAACATTAGAGACATACACTACTACGAAGTACTCGCCGGAAATTAACGTGGCCTGCTTTTTCCAATAGCTCTGAAGAATTATAGATCATTTGTATGGCAGTCGAAAGCACGCACGCTGGTTAATTGATGGCAACGCCAGATCTTATCGTCATGACTCAATTTCTTCCTAGATTAAGCAAAGGAATATGTCAGGCTGGTTTAAACCCGATTATTCCCTCGATTTAAGTTTGTCTAATTACGGGCCTTTCCATAGTTTTAAAGATAGAGCAAGCATATCTTATTATCTGTCTACCTCGAGAAGCTATAGATAAAGAAATATATATGGGAACGTGAAGGGAGATATATAGCTGTCTAGAGACTGCCAGGGAGCTGGGACAAGTGTACATACAATAAAAAAAAGAGTACATGCAACACAAGTTATCGTTCCAGCCAAATTAATTTAAAAGTTATTCAAATTCTGGTCTGTAATAGCCTGATACATATATTCTTGGTAGTCAATCGAGTACAAGCAGTTTATTAGTAAGTGATGCGTCGACTAATTTAAGTAAAACTCCCTCGAAATTTTGGGCTTATCTATTTTTTGCTGAAGAACTCGCTATGTAAGGCATCGTTTCTCACTTATAATCCAGTAGACATAAAGGGGGCAGAGAAAATGTTTTGTTGAGCTGTTTTTTTTTTAAACATTTGTTAGCGTACTTGTAAGCAATATGATTAATTTTAAGTGTATTTTTTTTAATTTAATTTTTTTTTATGCTTTTAAGTTATGAATATTGTGCAACGCTTAAGTGTTGCCCGATTCCGAAAAAGTATGATAGAGTATCTCGAACCATCGAACATACTCTATGATTTCTCAGTTCACAATCGTTTTACTCAAGTATTCTACTAGATAGATCTAAAAACACCGCATCATATTATACAAAGGTTCTGTGTAAATGAAGCGTTTCAGATGCCACATCCGTTGAGTTAGATTTACAAATCTCTGATAATATTTTCAATATTTTGTTTTTCTCAGTTCTTGCACGGTGTTATGCGCGCCCTCTTTAGGTGGATAGTAGAGCCAACAGAGTCGCCTGTTCATAAGCGACACAGCAGGGACTTGCTTTCTGATGTGCAAAACAATTAGAAAGATCGACTACTATAGACCGAGATACTGTACCCTCATGAAGGCAGTATTAAGCCATAAATCCCTCACCTACTTCAGATTGCTAACAAACAGGGAACTTGTGCCAAGAATATATGGGAATATATGGGTGCTAGTTAGATATGTTATTTCGGGTATGCAATTCAGGCATTCATTCGATGGTCGATGTAACAAGGCCACAGGTAATTGACGGCCTAATGATTAGAGTTTGTTATCATTCTAATAACACATGTCTCAAAATCTAAACACACGTTACCAGCAACGTAGAACGTTTTGTTTGCTTTTACAATAGAGGAATAGAAGCGATAGATTTAGCGTAAGGGACATGGATTTCAACAGGCTTTCACAATAGTTCCCATTATGATAGTGATGCGAGCGCGTCTTACTGCTCCCGCGAGCTACTGTTGTCCTTGCAATGAACACGGTTGAAAAGTAAGCTCTAATAGAGTTGATTGAAATGAAGTCTGCTGTGTGACACCCTAAAAAGTACGGATAGACTGATGTGGCACACTGTCTGATTAATCAGCGCAGTGTTTGTTCCTTTTACGGGTGCCATTTAATTACAATGCGAACATAAGCAAAAGGAGACCTTGAACACGTTAAAAGTTCATTGACGCTGTACGCTTGTTGAAAAAAAAATCGAGACCCGTTGTATGATGTATGCGGTCTCGGCTAATTTTGTAGAATGAATACCTTAGAAAAGGAGCCAATATTTCTTAGAAATTAAAACAGCTTACTCACTAGCTTTCCTTATCTTAGAATAATCCCTATGATTTAATTGTGTATTTGCCAATTGTAAGGTGTAACTTGCTGAAGTCTGTCCGCAATACTGTATTGCAATTTTAACGTCTAAAACAACCGTTCTAGGCGTTGAAATAAATCAAAGAGTTTATAGGAACTTTCAAGCAAGGCGTCTCCAGGTATTTCTAGGCTGGTTGTAATAGTAATCTATTGTAACAGTGTTCGGTAACTTATAAACATGGTATATTTGAATGGGGTTGAAAATCTATAAACCATTAAAAGTCTATCTGCAACTGCATTTAAACTTTTCTAACACCTACTTCAGTTTAGCTTTTGTTCGAGGCGTGGTTCGTCACCTCAAAATCTTGATAATCTCTGTAGAACTTAAGGGCACTACAACGGCCAGTAACCGTAAATTTAGCATTTCTCATCACCAAAAGGGGCCTTCAGACATCCTCACTTATAAATACGCTAAATTTGAAAAATGTATGTGATCATAGGCGCATGTATAGGCTAAAGTTAACACTGAACTCTGCTAGCATGTGTAAAGTGCTGGTAAACGACAATAACAAGCTCACATTAGCGATTTCTACAGAGGTATAGAGTGGTGGAGTGGGTGCCTAGAAAATACTTCACATGTAATTTTAAATCTTATATCGTTACTTCTGATTCTGATCATACGATATGAGACTTTTATGATGACTTTCTAATTTTAGATACTTATAAAATGAATTTTTACTAATAAAATGAAATAAGGAAGCGACTGAAATAGAACGGCATTCTGCCACGTGTCGATGGAGCGTTAATGATCAAATGTTTATTTATACATTTATTACATATGGTTTTGATATGAGCTAGAAATCTCTGATATATAACTGAAAACGAATAGGAGGATATTTGTCTGATTAGAAGTAAGATTCCACCGTTTCTTTTTTTTCTTTGAAAATCTAGATCACTAGGTTAGTATTCGACCGACCAATACCAGGGTGCACTGGCCTTAGCACGCCAATAATTCACCATGTACGTCACGCAGTCCTATTCACACATGTCTCTCAATATCCACAACCAGCTTCCAGTTGATAATGGCACCGAGTAACTAGTTCCACAAGCCACAAAATGTAGGTGGTGGAGCTCGAACACAGTTTACTGGCCAAAGAAAGATTTCTTTCCTGACGAAGGTTCTTTACGGTCCAATGATACAGTGCGGTGTTTCCGGATGACAAAGTGGATCACAATCTCTACAGCTGTTGCTGAAATAACACCAACGACAAATAGCGCGTCGGCAAGAACACCGATAACGCATTCGCTTACATAGCCTTATCGTACACTCCTACACATCGACATATACGCCCGTACACAGAGGAAAATATCCACGTTCGAAGGCTAAACAGTAGAAATTGAAAAAATACTTACGCTGGCCAAGTTGGCCTTTGTTCTTATTGTAGTTAGTTGCTGCTACGGCAGAAACTGGCACAGTTGTCTGATGAAAACAAGTACAGCAGCTCAAGATATCTTCTCGAAGCAATTGCCTTGAGCTTACACATACCAATTGGAGGTGACATAAAATGATACAGAATGAACTTGTCCCAAGACTGACTGGCCCTACGGCGTTTTGTCTAGGCACAATTTTCCGTGATGGAAGCCGATTTTCTTTCCGTTGTTTCCTACTGCTGCCATGTTCGAATGCTTACCTTCTAGCTTCTATTCACCGTTTATACTACCACGGTTGTAGGTAGAGTGACAGCCGTTCGTTGTCACCACCGTTGCTATGACGTCACCGCTTTATAAACGCGTCAATGCAGTTGGTCTCCTCGCACCACAAACCGTCTCACAACGCCCATTCATTTTGCTTTCTCTTTATTTGTCGGAGACGAGCTAGCCAACCAGTGCCTCCGCTTTTATCGTGTAACGTTTGGGGTTTATCGCAAACTCAATCTCGTCGGCTCTCATGTGCCGTAGCACACGGAACCGCCACGTCCACGAGGACAAAGACATTCCTCCTAGATGTTTGGCTGCCAGCACAAAGAGCAGTCGGTAGCGAAGTCTACGCCATAATAACAGCACGTCGTCCTACGGCATGAAAGGCAAATCAGATATGGCGGCGGCAGCGGCAGCGGCAGCGGCGACGTGGCCAACGAACCAGCTGTGCCTACTACAAACAAGAACGACAGGTGGTAAGGTATGTTGCCTTTTGCATTGCGCTAGCTGCTTTTTTATTGATACACGAAGAGTGCATGGCGAGCCAAAAGGATAGAGGGCTAGATTCGAAACTATGTAAACCTGACGTATGCAAAACCATTGTGTGCTTATTAGGAGCGGCCTCTTCATAGTCGGAACGATTAGTTTATTGCTACCCAGAACGACTTTATGAACCTATCCAGACCCAATGAGGCCGGCGCGTAATCAATTCAAAATTATGAAACTGAAGAACGATGTGCTACTTGAGCACGTTTTCCATAGAGTTTATTTTATTGAGGATCAGAGAGTGGTAATGGAAAAGAACGCAGATTACGCAATTGTAATCATAGAGATGTTAAGAAGACAAACGCCGTAGTGGCTAAACAAATGCTTTTTTTTTTTTTAAATAAAGTGTAAAACCCCGTACATTTTAACTGGACAGTGTCTTATGAAAGTACGGTAGGTAACGAATAGTTTCATTGAGCCAGCTCATAAAAGTATCTTTGATTAAAACGCTAAATTACAAAAAAAGCGTAATTTACTTAGAAACAATAATAGATAATCTAGCTCAAAGCATCAAAGCAGACAATATTTCAGGATAGATTTAATCTTAATAACCTTGAACATATAAAAATTAGACCAAATACGCCTGATGGGATGTTTATATACTGTAGCTAGGAAACTGTGGCATGGACTAAACCAATAAAATGAAAAACACTTTACGGTATAACACACTACAGTAAAGAAGGGCACATTTAGACGAACCAAAATAAATGACGAAGGATTTTTTCTCGAAGGTTTTTACAGAACATCTGTTCACAAAAGTCACGACCTTATTCTTGATAACCTTTGGCTAATAGTAACGTCTAATACCTTCTGTAGGCTATTGGAGAAAGTCCTGCTTAGACAAGTAATTAAATTTCTAGGTAAAAACAGGACTAGTTATAAAAACCAATATAGATTTAGAACGGGCCGCAATGCGCAATTTTTATAGACTTTTTCGAACAAATCGTGATGAATAGGGAAAAAATAAACGCCATATTTTTAAATCCATATAAAACGTTCCGAAACGAAAGGCCGAATTAGCAATCTGTTTCTTTGGCCTAAGTAATATAGCTTGAACACTGGGCGACTCATATTTTTGGTAACTAAAAGCAACACGTGGCCCGAGCGAGGCTAGCTTTAGTTAAGAAATGAAAAAGGAGCCCCGCAGGAGTTGGAAGTGGAACCGAACTTCTTTTCGAAATAGTGCAACCCTCTGGTGATGCTTGGATCCTAACTACAAATATTGCGAGATATTACAACGCAAATGGCAAATGTCTAATTTACTGATATTTACTATTCTTTATACACATATTTTATCGAATCAAAGGACTATAATAACTCGGTGAATTATCTTAACCATCAGCATTGGCTCTTTTTTTTTGATGCTGGCCGGATTAACTGGCGGTCTTGGATTTCACCTGATTACCTCTGAATTGGGCTTAAATTCCTCCCTTCTAACCCAAAAACAGTAGCGGAAACTAATTAACACCAGTAAATTTCGTCTGCAGTTTTTTTTACAGGTAATCCTCTTCATGAAGCTCCGTTATAATTTGTACCATAAGCGTAGCTATAATTCGAATGATTCGCCTATTATAGCGCCAAATGTATTGGGCTGACGCAAAGAGTACAAAAAGTACGTACTCTATTGTAGATTTTCGGACACATAGGTAGCAGCCTTCGCTTCATTCGCTTGTTTATTTCTATCAGGCCTCCTCGAAGTCTACTAAAAATGAGAAAGGTGCTGCTTGTTTTGAAGTACTATTAAGTTTTTGTATGGTATAGCATGCGGTGTACACAAAAAGTTAAAAAAAGCTGAACTGTTTGAAAAGCAAAATCTTGTAAATAACAAATGTGTTTGACCACCTCACAGCTGTGAAGTAATATCTGTGAGAACCACACACAGTCAGTCTAATAATTTACAGGCCAAAAATTTAATATTTTGAGTTTTACGTCCCAAGTAGCACTGGCCTACTCTTTGCAATGTGGCTTACATTGACCTGATATTTTTAGACCGGGCAGAAGTATGCATAAAACGTAGATCACTCATTTACTTAGTCGTTTCTCTGCCATCATCCAGCACAACAAGATCCAAACTCAAACGTGAAGATTGAGGCAGATGAAAAGAGCGAATATCACCCGCTCGATAGCGATCGCCTTCACTCACGAGATTGGGCGCACAAATGACGGATGTTCAATACTCGAGGTGCAAAGTCTTCTCTTTTCAGCCAAAATATTTTATCAGGTGACACTTTCCCTGAGATCTGAAAGTTAATAAATAACTGTTTCTTCTACTACAAGATGACGACGCCGGGGAGGAGTATTATGCATCTGAATCTAGATAGCTTCTAAATATTTTTTAACGAAGCTCGCGACTGAAAAAAAAGCAATGCCATCGGCGACAGCCGAATCAGCCTAATATTACATCAAGTTGACGCAAAAGAATTGACCTTATCAGTAAATTTTTTTTAAAAACCTTACGCGCGGTTGATCGAATAGAGTCAGGAACGTAAACAAAAAAAAACTGATACTTCGGCCACGGTCAGGGATGAAAACCTTTTTTACATTTCGATGGGAGGTCGACATTCCGCTAAAGGACTGGTTCCCGGTACAAAGCGAAGTGTTCTTATGCCCGGGTTCGAACCTAGATCACAACGTATCCCTGAATTAAGCAGGCAAATACGTTACTCACTGGGTAATACTCACGGGAATAGGAGTAAAAGCCCTAGAGACGAATAGTGTCAGCCTCTTCACGAGTTGTTGGCAGCAATGAAGCCTGCGCCCGACAATAGTTGTGCAGGCGATGGAACCCGAAAGCTGGAGAACGACTGGCCGTCGGAGAAGCAGACCGAAAATACACAAGTCACCGGCCAGATCGCCGTAGAAAGTAGGCTATTTTTGAAGCTATCGTTAGCACCAGAGGTAGCGTTATAAAGTTGTCCACGTGGTCATAGGCGCTAAACCAAGGGACGGAACGGAAAACTCAGCTGCGAAGTATTAATATCAACAGAAGGAAGCTTTACATATTTTGTAGGCCAAATGTTTATTGTACAAGGAGCAAGCGGCCATCTACTACACGAAGTTGCCAGATTCGGACCGTGAACACTTTATGAAGGGCACGCGTTTCGTATGTAGTACGATAATAGACGCAAATAGGCGCCTGGTAGGTACTGCCAGCAGCCCTTGATGCTTCCCAGCAGCAGCAGCAGCAGCAGCAAGAAGCTAAGTCCAGAGTGGGTGGTAGCAATAGCTGAGTACCACGATCGGGAGCGTAAATAATGAACAGCGATCAGTTTGGACGCAGTTAGGGAATAAAAACCTTCGACGTTTGCCAATATGCGCGATTTATGGCTTAGTCCTTTACAACATGAGAAATACTATCGCGCTTGTTGCCTACTATGGCGATGGACTGCAGCTCTATTGAAGACGCTATTGCAAGCGCTAGGACCGGACACGACGCACAGCCGCTAGTCAGCCGAAAGGATGCAAAACCGTTCAGACGTCGAAACCGTTCGAGGATTGGCGACGTTGAATTCTTGTTAACTGAATAAATCAATTAAATTGTAAAGTTACTTGATTAAATCATTTCATTGACATAAGTACTTCATTTAATTTCTATTAATTAATTATTAAAATTAAGTAATAATAATTAACTAAGTTAGCGTTACTTGAAAAGGTACATAGGTCGATCAACGATTGTCGGACGGTATAGACCCTTACTAAAGGCGATCTGCTTTTACAATGGGCCATATTACATCCCTACAATTGCATCGTGCTATCGTGCACAGTATTGTAGGTACGTTATAACGAAAGCTACTGTATTAATCTATTAATGCATTGGATATCCCTTAGGGCTGCTTCGTGCCGTATCTGTAATATAGCATCAGAAATACGTAAACGCTTTCGTTTCCCTGAACGCATTGAAACGTCATTACCTTCTTTGATTGGTTCGCGATCTAACCAGCGTTCGCTTGCTCGAGTAACTGATAGGTTGTGCGGCCTGGCAGGAAAAAGATAATTTTCAATAGAAAGACCAACATAGCAACAGTAATGTAGCATAGCAGCATTTAAATTGAGTTTATCGGTAGCATCATTTAGTACGGATTTAGCAGGATGGGCTTGAATCCGTGGCACCTAAAAATATCTCCAAGTGTGACCTGCTTAATTAAATTATCTGAATAGAAGCTGGGGCAAATGTCAAGGTAAAGTTCTTATGTATCCATTCTATAGGAACCAAGTGAGAAAAAGAATGTTACCCATTAGTTCGTCTAAGGATATTTAGCTGGTGCAAGAACCCCAATACTTGCACCCTTTCTAATTAAGCATAGGGTTGATGTGGCGCTCTTGAGATAGAACACATGATGAGGTCAACAAAACGTACGACCTGCAGGTGTATTACGTGTGTCGGGCTTTATAGGATGGCTTATATTCAACTTCGGTTTTCCTTCGTTTATACTTCTAAATACTATTCTAAAACACTATTTTGTCCCTACATGACGTACGGCATTGCTTTTTGATTTCACGATGGCTATTTTCAGTAAAAAAAGAGCATATTTAATACCTGCTATACGTTTGTTTTTGCCACACACAATGGCACCTATAGGCGAAAGAGGAGCCTTTGGCTTTTAGCACTACTGCAGCGGCCGAAAACACAAACTACAGAGGAGAGTCAAAAATACCTATAACAATTGAGATCAGACAGTTAATTTTATCAATGCACTGAATTCAGAAGTACGGGAAACTGTAGAGTTGTGATTTCCTCGCTTTAATAATTTAAGCACTACTCTTACAAGATAGACGGTTTAATACTTACAATAGCTAACTTATTACTGAAACATTTACATAGAGTGAAGTTCGGCTTCTAAGGGACATAATTTAATAATTTAACCAATCGTTGCCTCGGTACCAGCCGACCAATTCGCAATGTTACTGCTACGGGCCAGCAACTGAACAATTCCATTTAATCGAAAGGTTAAGAAACTACTAACTAATTAACGAACGATAACTGGTAATTGGATAATGGACAAGTAATATCAGTTCGACGGTTGCAATGTTTAGCAACACACGAAACACAAAAGAACCCAATTTAGATTATCACTTGCTAAGGAATTGATAGCGGCAGCGGTCGTACGAGCACGTGTCAAAAAGAAAACAGATGGTAGAGGGCGACAAGAAGTCATCAAAAATTAGAGTGCATGAGATACAGGTGCAAGTGGCTCGACTCGAATGTTGCTGAATGATTCTTTGGCAGAATTGGTTGGAGCCACTACCATTAGCATCTGGACCAGTCGTCGAAGATAGTATGATACAACCCCGCTGTCAGCTAAGAGGGCCAGCTATAAGGTCTGACACGAGCGATGCGGACATTGGTTGGGACGGAAGCTTTTCGATAGGCATTGTAGCTGAGCAAGGCACGTAGAACAGCCAACCGGCCTTCGATGGCATCTGGATGGCCCAAAAATGCAATAAAAATATCTCTCATAACAAATGGTGGCTCTCCGTCCATAGATCTCGGATCTGTAAAGAAGACGGCCGACGGAGGGATGGACAAACTGGCCTACAAACGGAAGATAAAAACAGACCAGCGCGGACAACAGCGAACGTCTTTTGTAGCCGGTACCGCTGTTGATGTCTGTGCCGTGCGAATTAGTCTGGCAAAAAGCGGGCATGGATAGCGAGTACCACTGCTGAGGGGTAGTAAGGAGACAAGAGAATGGGTAGAAGGGGCCAGGAGAAGAGATGAAATAGTCACACGAAGAAAAAGCAAAGCAACAGAGGCACAACCGGATTGTATCAGCACACTAGTCTATAGCCAAAGTAAAGGCTTACTTTGAGCTGCTTTGTGCGTACGCGTATGTGTGGGGGTGGTGGGGTGGGCTGGGCTCTATTGTGTAGTAGCGCGACTCCTGCGTGATGCTACCAATGTTGTTTAATTGACAGAGAACGGGATATGATAGTCGAGAAAAGAAAGATATGGGAAAAAAGTCATGAGAACTGTGGGGATCCTGATCGTGAATGACGCTTGCCGTCATCCTCAATGCTTTTGAACTGCTCTTACTCCGCTTTTGAGGCCATCGGCACTGATATACGCAAGTAGCTACAGATAGTGATAACTGGACGTATACATTGCTACCGCTACTCCCAAATCCCTTCCGTCATTCTTTCCGAATTGAGCCTGCTGCGTCAGGAAGGACCGAAAGTTAGAAACTTTGTCGAGACAAGACGCATGTACTATGAAACCAACTGAAAGCAACAGAAGGACGAGAAGCTCGCTCAACACATCATGCTTTTTTGTGTTCTGCGTGTAGACCTCCTAACATATGATTAGGATCTCCTGATGTTGTACAATATATAGTTAACGATCAATAGAGTTTCTTAAACAGAAAAGACAAACCCAAATGAAAGTGGTAATGGAATTACAAAAACACACAGAACACGGGATCAAGGCAGGATAAGTGGTACTACATGTCCTAATAAGTAAACGTATGGGAAAATCCTCTTGGTCTTTTTTTTTAGTTTTTTACTCCCTACCATTTTCACTGCGACATCTGCTGGTCTCACTAAGCAGTAATAATAGTTACGTCTTCTTACGACATGCAATCCATACTTATTTCTCATCATCCCAAAATATTGATTTTAAGCAAAAAGAGCAAGCGTAACATGCAGCATACGCTTCTGGCTTTTCAGAGGAGATGATCGATTAGGAGTGACAAGAAATGAGGGACTCTTACGTTGGCCACCCTTTGCTAGCTGTTTGTTCGCTAGTTAGTGCTGAGTCATGCGCGCGTTAAGCGGAGATTGTCAATGTGTGATAGTAAGATCACTAGAGATCTATAGCCAGCAGCAGACTTTACTATACTTCCCCTCGGCTACTGCATCAGAACTATGGTGTGGCAGTATGTACTAGTAGGGCAGTAAAATACTGGTAGGGGATTGTTGGCAAGCTTTAGCTTTGTAGGTCCCAGCGGTGCAATTCAGCGCAACCGATCAGTGGGAAGTACCCGTAATAGCCTGTCTTCCCCTTTTCCGTAATGCAGCAGAAGCTGATGAAGCAAAGTTGCAGCAGTACCGCCGACGAGAAAACGGTGCGTTTTGGCCCCGCTGCTTGGCCAGTTAGCCAACTGACTTGTGCCTTTAGACGCCTAACCTGAAATGCTGGAATCATGGCCGCCTGCCTGACGTGAATCTCAAGCAGTGTCAGCTGTAACTACTGCAAGTGCTTTTCACGTTGAGCACATCGCATCTCCATCACTCGTTTGTACCGACTACTGGCGTGTTCCATTCTTTTTTTCCTTCCTTTTACCGTCGTTTTCTAGCCCCTCAAACTCACAACGCCCTACCCCATTGCCAATCGGGGTTGCATCCTTTGAATTCGTATCTATGTCAGCTCTCCAATAGAACTCAGATGTCCATCGTTGGTTGGCCCTACGTCGTTAGAGTCGTTTTCTTTTCATTCAGAAAGCAACGTTGAACGAAAGGGTGGCGCTTCCGTTGGCCGTCTGTCATAGTTCGCCTTTGAACGCCGAACAGGAACAGACGAGCGGGCAACTGGACGGATAGGGCAGATAGGAGGCAAGTGAAAGGGAAAGTACTGCAGTAGCATCTTTGGGTTCGGACTACCATTCGCTTTTTGTTGGAGGATGCCAGCTCCGACTGATCTTCTAAGGGGAAACGACCGACCAACCCGACCTCTAGGCTAGCTACTATGCTTTGATAAGATCTTTTCGATCACCCATCAGCCCAACAGAATATCACTCTGCTTCTCCTTTTCACTGGAGCTCTGTGGAAACGATGGCGGTGACGACTTGGTTCGACCTTACGCATTCGTCCGAATTTTAAATGACCTGCCAGTAATAGCAGCCTTACTGGGGAAAGGACCTTCCGGCATAACCTATCTAGCTATACAGTCACGCACAGAGACGGAAGTGATGTTCAACGATTCGCCTCTCTCTTTACAGCTCCAGACGTTCTCGACAGACAAGTGTTGTTGCTGAAAAGCCCGTGGCCTAGCGGTTATCTCTCCTAGTTTTACTCAAAAAGCTCGCAGGCTGTCAAGTCGTGCCTTGAGCAACTTTTGATTATATTGTTACAGAAAAAAACGCGAGCTCATTGAATATTTGGCGTTCAGCAGCGAGCTGGTAACAATCATCGATCGTTGGGCTAATGCAACTATAATTTACTAGCCTCCTCGAGTCATTAAGATTTTTTGTATTCCTGAACACGATGGTCGTACTCAAGGGCAACTTAGCACAGTTGCTAAGTAAACCAGAGTCAGGCAGTAGGACTTCAGCATGTAAGGTCTATCATCATTTGCCATCATGAGCCGAGGACGCGTCGTCGCTTTTGCGACACCAAGAATAACACCATGTCTCCAATTCTCTCATGTACCCATTTTTGTTCATGTTCTCCTGTTCGGGATAATTACCTGCAGGTTGCTACCGGCCATGGACCAGAAGCTTAGTAGATCTATTGTTAGACCCGTCATGCCTAATGGCAAGGACGACGAAGCAAGGATTCTCAGTGTCTTACGCAGAGAAAGAAACAGAGGAGATGAACATTCTTACTTATTACATGATGAGCACGGTTCATTCTCGTTTGCTTCGTTCAGCACGGCGTCTTATGGTTGCTACTAGGGTATAACGTGCACGAGAAACTCTGTACGCCGCATACCTACGACATATAGCGCAGTCTTTTTTTTTATAAAGATAGTTAAAAGAACGTACTTCAAGAATAGCGGCAGATAGAAGCAGGCCAGAAACGACGCCGAAGACGACAGCGACTATTTCTCTTTTCTGACTCCGCACCACTGGGAGGGACAAATGTATCTAATATGTCGGCCTATCTTTAAGTGCCCCATTGCTTTTCTAACGGAAACAGTGTTTACTTACATGGCTGGCGATTTTAATTAAAGGGGGAAAATGACTTAACCGTCTAATAAAGATATCTGTACCAACATCACTTCCCTGATGTCGTTCTTGGGAAAAAAGTAAAATCAGGAAGTATCTAGATGGAAAACAGAGGATGGATTTATTCTTTAAACGATAGTTAGCAGGAAATCGCAATTTGATTTCCATTTTCCTCTGTGCATGCTTTCCGCAAGGGCTATTTGGGTTAGAAAAAATATGTAGCTCGATTTGTACGATATAAATATTTATATGATAAGCAAGACAAAATATTGCAATAAGGCGAAACCATGTAAAGTAGCGAAGTGGAAAGAAGCTTAGGTCTTGCTCTTTTTTGCCGTCTGCTTTGTGTGGCGACTGATATCCGACTTAAGTAAGTAGTTTAATGATCCTTAACGCAATAATCCTGTCTGAGGGGCAAGTCAGCTACGGTAGGATGTCATATCATCCATTTGATATTGTTTTTTTGCAGCTTAGTCCGCATTAAAGAAACTAGTGACTCCATAGATGGGGGGGCAAAGAATAATCGTCGAAGTGATTTGGGTCGAGGAGGCTAATAACGAGAAAATAGTTAAATTATGCGAACAGCAAACACAAATGACTGAAGTTGCTAACGTTTGACGGGCGTCCATCCTCTTGTACCAATATATAGTTGCCACAGTTTCACAAAACATTGGTAAGAACGTAGCTACAGTAAACACGATAAGCAAAGTACAAAGTTCGTCAGCCACTGGCGGTAGCTCGGAAGAGCACGGGCAGTGTATGTAGATGCGTATGAACGTTTATGGATCCCTATTTCTGTGATTATACGACACGTAGGACAGAGAGATGCAGGATAATGCAAACAGACTGGTAGCTTTTGGGTACAATCTTCTAACGTTAGCTGTGGTCGCTGCAATTGCTAACGGAATAGTTTCGCCAAGCAACCTTGCGTGGATTTTCTCGTGGCAGAAGCTTCATTCTCTTTGTTTATCTTATTCTATCCCTTTAGTGTAAGCTGGTTTGGAGCCCCAAGACACTTGATCTCTTTTGTCAGCCTCTCTTTCGTCGCTGACTAACTCCGTTAGGCCTTTACCACCGGTACTAGCGCTACTTCTCCTTTGTCCTTTATCCCTTTCCCTGTGTTCCTTCAAAGTCAATTATGTGGAGATCTGGAAGGCTTTGACGGTATGTGCCGCCTGCAAATCTGCCGGTGCCGCTGGCAAATCCGAGTCCCACCATTGCCGCGAGCGCTCGTGCTGCACGACAGTGCCGGCTGCGGCGATGCCGCTGGCGGCAGCAGCAGTGTTCGTGTGGCTGCAGCGGCCGAACTTCCGAGATATAATTGCATTACCACTCGTTGTGGCCGCATACGGTTCGCGTGGGCGCCGGGCCCATCGAATCGAGGCAACGGTGGATCCGGTGATAGAAGAAGGCCTTTCTGGCCGTTACGAGGAGAAAGCGCTTGGACAGCCAGCATCGCGGGAGATAGTGCAAGAGCCGTAAGAAACCTGCCTGTTCAACCTCCATAACAGTAACATCATTTCATGGGCCTTTCTCTTCCTGTAGCGTTTTTACTTTTTCGTTCTTCACTGCAGCGAGGGCAGAAAAAGTAGCCTCACTATTGTCAGCCTTACTTCCGACCTTAATCACAAAACCGGAATAGGTGCAAGTAGTGACGGTCATCAATAAATCTGTTTAGTAGATGGCGGATAGATCTATTAGTCAGTCAATCAGTCAGTCATGTGACTGGGCATGTCACATATGACAAGCTGAAAACCAGAAAGATAATTATATACTTATTGCTCAACGAACTGAGGCGTCTTTCTGATGCTGGAATTACCCGGTAGGATCATAGGCACTGATGAATCTAACAAAGCTCTCTATTCTTGCTGTACAATTACCATTCGAAATCTTCTTTAACCTTCGGATCGATGATACTAGCTACTGGGCAAATACGCTTAGCGTACTGTGATATTGCTTATTTACATGTATTTGCCATGGGGTTTGATATTATCTGTAAAACGATGTAACGACTTGGTCTAACAGATGCCATCGTCGACGTTCCTTTTCGCGTACCTGCATCATGTAAAGATTGGCTTTCGTGTACAAAATCATAATGTAAAACATTCTAGAACAATAATAATCCATATTCCAGTGTGAACAAATGCCACATGCTGTCTTAGAACTGCTGTACATATATTCTATAACAATATAATATAGATTATGAAAACTTCGTATGCGTATCGTCTGGTTAACGTACCTATATGCACCCCGTATGCACTTACTTAAGGGAGTAGCACGTTTTATGGGCGCAATAGAGCAACGTCTGACTATCTAGACGCTCTTTTTTCGTTGGATATTTCCATTCGTCGGACCGCTTGTTTATCTGCTTGACGACACAGTGTTGAAACAGCAGCAGGGCTGTTTCTGCCACTGCTGCTTTTTTGCCCTCCACCGTGCTAAGTAAAAGGGGGTACAGCAGTAGCAACACAACGAACAACAGGCGCTCCAAACCCACTGGTGGTCATAACAGCCATCACCATGGGACAGCAAGTCGATAGTTATAAAGGACGAAATGTAGTCACCCTGTCAATTCATTCTGTTGCTCTTACCATTCCAAACAATTCGATAGCAATATATGGATAAGGCAGACACTGGCCATGAGCAGTCGGTAATAATAAACCTAATGTCTGCGGATTGGCCAATAGGAGCCATGGCGCCAATCAACGATGTCGCACTGGCCACCGAACGGACAGACAGACAGACAGACAGACAGACGGACGGACGGACGGACGGACAGACGGACGGACGGACGGACGGACGGACGGACGGAAGGACGGAAGGTAGGTGGCGCCACCTTAAAAGGAAACTTGTCGCTCGGTCGACATCAACATGACTCCGCCTTGTGTGTTTCAGGAACCAACAAAGATGTCGCGGCAATCAATATGGATAAAGTCAGTCCGAGGACAGCGGAAAAAGAGTGCGGGCAAGGAGTGGCAGAACAGGTAGAACGCGTCAACTGTGTCTGAGCGGAAAGGCTTGACTGAGATTCCTTTATAGCTTGGCCATTTAGTTCAGTTTACCGGAAAGCGCGACAGATCCAGAGCACAGGATAGTGTATTCCGTCACCCGCGATTCACGGCCGACCTGCAGCCAATGAAGAAGACAATGTCAGAGGCCAATAGGATGACTTCACCTGGCAGAGAATAGTTTTAGAATGGTTCAATGGCATGAGAAAGGAGAACACGCGAGAAATATTTATGGGGATGAACAAGTCCTATGGCCAATAGTACTTCTATATAAATAAAAATTGTTTTAATTGCTTATGGTCAGCTATTTATCTTACGTGTCTCTATGTGTGTATATATAATATAAAAGGAGAAAGACTAAGAAAAGTGCGCATCAATTTGCATTGCTAGCAAAAATAGAACAGTTTAGGATTAAAGATTGCTGCTATAAGGTACATGCAGATAGGCAACACCAATGGTTATTATCTTTGTTTATATATGTGGCTGTCCATATAATCTAGAATTCTCCTTATTGGCAATATTCTTCAGTAATGTTTAGCGTACCATGGATAAATGCCGCTATACTCCGTTTGCCCCCCTTCCCCCCACACCTTTAAGGCTAGCAGCGTTAATCAAGCCTAAAGAAAAACCACTTCTAAATATAATTTTTCTTTCGTCAAAGTGACTGATTCCGCTGTAATGGAAAAAATGTTGCTATTCGATATTGCAATCACACCTATGCCAAATTGGGTTCACAGTGCCTTTGCTATAGTTTTTTACGACTGCTCAAACCCGTCACTGATCGTAACGCGCAGCTGCAGGATCAGCACACGTATTTCCGAACGTGACTGCCTAAAACAGTAACAAAAAGCGATTCATCTCCACAGTTGTTTGGCATATCACTGCTTACGACGGCAGTAAGACAACAAAATCCAGTTTATATAGAAGATGCAAAAATAAGAAGCACAAACTCTGGTTTAACCAATCTAATTCGCACGAAAACGCTCGGCGTCACCGCCGCCTATCAGGAATTTGTGTCGGATAGACAAAAACTGGGAAGCTTTCACTAACCGACCAGTGTACGCTTAACTCGACGCATGACGTTCCCAGACATGACATACAAAGAGAAAATGAAAAGACGTTGTTCTATGCTGTCTACATTAGCAATGGCGACACCAGGCCCTGTAGGTACTACAGAAACATAGCATACGGTTCTGTATCCTTATTCGTATGTGTGTGTCTGTGGTTGTTCGAAACGAACCGAAGCTTAGAATCGTTTTCAGTGGCTTTTCTGCTCTGCGAAGCCGTTTGACTTGTGTCTATTTGTTTGTTGCTATTTCTGCGGAGACAGAAAACAAGCGCTTAGGGAAAACGATAGGAGACGACCCCGCGTGCGCGGATAGAAAACCGGCGTCTACATAGCATTCTTCACACAAGCTACGATAGCTGCACAGTTAGATTTTCTAATCCAACCGGTAAAAAGGATAATTTCCTAGTGCTAATCGAGTGTGGCAGCAGGCGAGCGCGGCAGAAAACAAAGCTGTATATGCAAAGAAACTATACATAGGAAGAAAAACGAAGTGCGCCACCAGTGGCCGCATTGGCTTCATCCTCATAGTGGTAGTAAGCGTCGGCGAGAACATGGCTATACATTTTAGAGTACGCACTTCACTCTGGCTAACATTAAGGGGAATGACTGGTTGGGAAGGTCTTTATAGTGAACGCGTGCTTGACTTATTTTGTTGTTGCTACTACGCTTGCACAAAGATTCGTGTGTATGTATATGATTTCGGGCGGGGAAAATGCTGTCTAAGGCTCACCAACTCACCAGTTGCTCCCTCCACACGCCTGTCGCTCTCACCGGCTTGTAGCATTGGCTGATGTTAATACTAATATGGAAAGCTGGAGCGCAGGGCCAAGGCAAAGTCTTGAAGGCGATAGGCCGGTTATTAGCTAGCGGTTGGTTGTCTGTTTGGGAAGGGATTTAGCATGCTCTTTGTTTCCTAACTTCCTCACTGTTGGCGCACTCCTTCTCGATGGTTGCGCCAGCGGCAGCAGCGGCGTCAGCCGTAAAAGGCGGCGCCGGCAAAAACAGCCATGGTGAACGTGGTGGCCGGAATCACTAATCTCCTTTTCCAGCCGTAGCATCAAGGAAGTAAGGAACAAAACAGAAAAGCACAAGCAGGCGGCGTCGAACAGCAGCGCCAACAGCACAAAACGTTAGGTTATGGAGAACAAGGTAAGTAGACCGAGGGTAAGGCCGTAAGGAATTGTGGTTGTTTTGTGACTTTGTTTGTACCAAGAGCCACTGTTACCGCCATCGCTCGTATGTGAGCAAAATACGCTCAGAAGCTCTACTTCAATAATACTCGAGCTCATGTACCTACTCCCATCTTGCCTAGACCCCTGCTCCCTATAGGACTGCATTTCATCATCTTCGACCTTCTCTTCCCCTCAACAAAAATCGGCTGTGGTAAATGTATTGTATGGCTTATGAAAAATGGATATGTATGCGTTATGCAGGCCACAGGACAATAACAATGTATGTATAAGTGAAACGCATCGTAGGAAGAGGACAATGACGCTGGTGTTTAGTTTCCACCTGTAATGACTATCGAAAATCGAACGGTCACAAAACGTTATACATCGTTAAGCAAAATTCACAATGTAATAGGGTGCCTCAGTATTAGCCTAAACAGGATGCTAGATTGTGCTGGAACAGATCATCGCTGTAGTCACGATTGCGCAGACGATTTAATAATAGGACAATTTTTTTATTGCTCTACTCAGGCACTTTTAATAGTTATCGTGCTGCGAGCTTTGTTATATGGTGTCATGTCTACACCAACCTTTTGAAAATTCTTCTTTCGAGAGAATAGACACAGTTCAGCGAAGCGTCAAACATTATTGAGAGGTTTTCCTGCATCTCTCGCATCCTGTAGCTTGCAACGTATATATTTAAAATACATTTCCGAACTCGCCTACCTTGAGGCCTACTTACAGATTTGACTTCAATGGGACGTCGTGTTTGCCAGGGAAATACTTCCCAAGAAAATGTTGTGTTGAACAATGGGAGACACCCGTTTGCTTCGTCATTGATAAATGCAGTATACAAACTGTTGTTCTTTGGCTTCGATCCTCTGACCATGGTTCTCCTTTATTTATCATGTGCTGTTCAGAGCCAGCAATGTTACTCACGATAGCAGTAGTAATGTGAGTGCTTTTGGCTTTTCATGGCCTCCGGCTCTTGCGAAACGGACAGACCCCTACTCACTGCCACCATCCGCCCCCACCCGAGTGGTAGCGGAGTCAACGCGCGATATTTACTTTCTGGCTAAGCGGAGCTGTTACGGTGTCGCATCATCTAATAGCCGATGGATCGACTCTCTCGTGCTCCATCAAAGTAGCATGTTACTTTTTTTACGGTTTGCTTTAACCGGCGACGCTACTGCGTCCTCTGTGTATGTGAGTTCTCCGTCGGCTCTGCCTTGGATACCGTCTTTGCTACTTTGGTTCCGGGATCAGTCAGACTCCGCTCAGGGGTCCGTGAGGATCGAAGGAGGCTAATGGGCTCAGTACTCGGAATACTCGCTGCTGGTGCCTCTGTTGTTGCGACTGTTAAACAAGCCAACGGCCACACTAAGGATCAGCATTTCCACCGCCGCACATTACGATCAAGGCTACGCGACAGGTGGTTTTGAAGAGTCGAACTAGGAAAGTCGCTGGCCCAGAGTGAAGGTGTTCACACAACCACACAGACGAGTATGGTGTTCTGCAAGGTCTCTAAAGTCCTGCAAAAAGGCTATAAGGTTTTAGTTGATCTCTCGGTAAGCTACATGGGTTATTTTAGTGCCGACAAACCCAGCTGGTGAACTGCTCGATCCAGCCTTTAACAAAATGTTAGACTGCTGTTACTCCTCGCTGTCTCCCTTCGGCCTTTGCGAGAATTCAACGGACTTCTAGGAATACACGATACGACTACTGCCGGTACGTGCACTCTGTTGTTTTGCTGTAGGGCACCAGACGCAGGGAATACGCCAGACACCAGCGTACAACAATGTGGCAACGGCACCAGCAATATCTGGGGCGGCAGTCCACAACGGTGTTAGCTATGCGAATGACAGTATTGTTTCTTAGGGACATCTAGAAGCTAAACGTCAGGGAATGAGGTGGGCGACTCTAGAGGGTCAAAAAGGCCGCGTTTGTTGTTCCCGGGAGAGATCCACAAAGATCTTGGTCGAATATAACATGGCCTGTTTGGAAATGCTGTCACCACTGCAGCATCTGTTATGTTGGTGCCATGCCGTCGGAGTCGGCTAGGGCTTACCTTTTCTTCTTTTGGCGCTTCGCTTTTGTCCTCATCGCTTTTCCTATCCCTTACGGCCTGCTCCCCCTCCCCTTTCTTGGCTTACTTCATCTCCTTCAACCACAAAAGTAACAGCAGCAGCTACAGCTCCTTTTTCCTCCATAACGCTTTTAAATCCAAAACAAGTAATCCGTCTGCGGTCGCAAAGACATGGAACGAGTCGAGCCGTAGCGTCGTAGCAATTCTAGATACTTGAGGACGACAGTCGTACAGCCAACACCAGAGAATACCGTTCCTATCCAGCTACGAACGATCTCACGAACGTACTATGTACATATTAGGCTAACAGCACAAATGGCAGAAGTAGAAGCAACAGACAGACAGGAAAGTCAGCTGAGTATTTTCTTCACAAAGCTTACCACTCACCGCTTTTCGCTTTCGTTGACGACAATAATAAAAACGACAACAAGGGTAAAGCAAGAGACGCAGAAGATCCGTAGAACATACGTGAAACATAATACGGACCGTGGCATGTCAAGCGGTCGCTCAGCAGCAGTAACGCCGCGTTTCCGAGTACCGTTTACAAACGTCTTTCTTGTTGAAACCCCCAACTCGGTCGGTCGGTGCCGCTGTACTAACACTATGTCGCCGTCGCCGTCGTCGTCGTCATCGTACGCGGGAGCTGGTAGGCTCTTCGAAGTAAATTATATTGCGTAGACAAGAGCGCAACTGCTCGCACTGAGTTTGGAAAAGTACACACATTTTCGCGAAGACAGGAGGCCACTCCGTGCTCTATTTCACCATCGCACTGCAGACATCATTACAGTTTTGTATCGGATTCCTTCTTTACCCTTTTTCCACGTGCCTCTTCGCAAAACGCCGGCGATTGCGTTTTCGACGAGCAAACCTCCTACTACTTTTGTAGATATGCTGACGGTTGTGATTTAAAATGAGACGTGATTTGCAGCTTTAGCTACGCATGTGGCCATACTCTGTACCTATCATCCCTATCGCTCACTTCTTTTTGTTTATGCATCTAAAAAAAAGCTAGAACAATTCAAAAATATTCGTGATGAGCTTCGCTGCATCGGAAGTTGGGTGCGATGATGACTGCCAACTAATTCCTCTGCGTGGAACCCCATATGTTTTCGTTCCGCAAAGAAGGCGCAGAGTTTCGAATGCCCATCCTGACGGAACTATAGAATCAGCCTCTGGATACGGCTATGTTATATCGTCAATTAGAATTCATAGAGGTGAAACATGGTGCCCGCGAATACTGGAGTTCGTTATACGCCAGATCTGTTTCCGCTAACACCCGTTTTACAATAAATTCACTCGTTAGTTTCGTGAACGAATGTTACCGCGTGAACTAACTACGTCTGCCAATAATTAAGTCAATCATCTCTAATGAAAGAATTTTAAACTGGAACAGATACAAATGTATATATATCTATTGATACTGTGAGCCAAATGCAAAAGCTGTTAGAACGTAGTTGTTCGCTGTCTAAGCGTACGTCCATCGCTGTTCTTAAATCATAGAGTTTTACTTTTGCTTTTGGGTCGAAAATTCAGTATATCCGCCGGTAAAAAAAAAAACAGAATTTTTGACATGTAATCTACATCACGCTCTTTTTATATCGAAGACTAAAGGTACAACTCGAGATGCTTGTTCGGCGTATGGTAAAAATTTTACAAATCCTGGAATTGTCCTTTTCCAGAGGTGACTGGAATCCTGGACGAATTAGAGTCGCTCTTTAAATAAAAGATGCTATTTTAAAAATTAGTAAATTATTTTTGAATTGTAATCTTAGCTACAAAGCCCTCATCGTACACGTCATGCTTATTTTAGGCTCTTCCCGCAATTTTATATATGAGTGATTAACGAGCGTTGCACATACTATTTCTTACCGCTTAACCTTCTTTCGAATCCGAAGTAAGGTGTAAATTTTGCGATTCTGGCAAAAAGCCTCTTTACCGGTATACAACTTTTACGAAAATAAAAAATCGTCATTGCTTACTATATATATGGGGCCGCAGATAGGCTTAGCATTATACAAGCGTAAACTACTGAGGGACCTTCTTGCGAGCTAGGAAGGGACTAGGAGAAATAATCTCTTGGCCTAATCTCTCAGCGCAAAGCCTTCTCCCACGGGCGAGCGGTAGTAGTAGCACCTATTACGATCTGTGACTGTATCCGAGCGTGAACCTTAAGCCTCTTTACATGCACGTTCATCAAGCCAATAGACAAAAACCCAAAGAGACATTAAAAAGAATATTACCTATACTACTGCCGCTGATAAATTCTAGAGGACCACTATGTGCCGAGGTGTTGCGGTTAAAAATGATTTATAGATCTACAGTGTGCGCAATATTTTATAGAATTTATTATTTGGTCCCCACCGCTAGAGAATGAGTTTATCTTCATTGCCAAGCTCGTCCTTAGCTGTATAAAATGCCAACAGTATGTCCTTCTGTTAACTATTAGTTAGTAAAAAAATGAATGTAAATGATTGTATAGTGGCAATTTAAGTAGGATACATCGATCTGTAGTGAACAGCATTCTACAAGAAGTGGCTTGATTGTTTCGGGTTTAATATATAGTAAAGATAGTATTTATTTATTTTTTTTTTCGATGCTAATATAATTTTGATTGATTTTAATAACTAGTACAAGATAGTATCGTCGGGCTTATTTGGTACAGAGATGCCGGACATCGGATTTTTCAATACAGTTTTACGGACATGTCTTGAAAAACGCAGCTTATTTTTCAAAAATATTATTTTGAACTCACATAGCTGCACGTTTTAGAAAACGTCTGCGCACACTATAGACATAATAGTGCGCCTTCAGCGCCGCTTTGGATATGATCAAGATTGATAGCACTTGTTAGGAACGATAGGCGAAATATAATATCGCACCACGTTCTTGTAACCGTTAATGGTACTCTACGTAATTAGCAGATGAAAAATATTATTATTTCCCTTTGTCACCCTCCATACACCACCTGTTGACACTAATGCCATAAGAAAAGGCTATGCAACAGATGGGGTACCAGCAATTTGATTTGAGGCTATAACAAGAAGCGACAGTTCCAAATTTGGCTTGTCTGTCTCCCAGCAAACGAGTTGCCAGTTGAAAGACTTCCGCAAGCTCTCTAGGGAGTCAAGAAAACGAGAAGGTTAATCGAGGGCTTTTCTATACGGTTAGGTAACTTTGCAGCAGTTACCTGAAGAAGACTTCGAAATTGCACTTGAAATGTGCCTGATCATATTTTCCAATTTTAATAGACACAGTCGTATCGAGTACCTCCTTTTTTTAGGACAATACTTTAGACATTTCCCGAATAGGGTCGCAGGCAGCAGCTGAATCATTATTAGCTGCTGCTGTTGTTGCCTCAAGTTATTTCAATGGGTATAGTTACGCCCAAACCCAGATTGCTACAGAATGATCATTATGTATCTAAGAAGGTTTTTGAAAATGTTACACATAGGTTGTAACAGTAATTCAAACAGCAAAATTTCAAATTGTAAGGTTGGAATCAGTTTGAAAATCAGAGCGTGTTGCAAACGTAAAAACACAGGGGAACGGTAAGACAACACAAAAAGAGTCTGGGCCCCACTGCCACATTGCATAGTAAATCATAATTTCATTAGTGTATTCCGCTTAACGGGTGGGATAGGCCATGGATAACTAGGTGTCCTTGATAAACCGAATAAAAATACGGAGTATGAGATCAACCGATGAAAAATCCTTAAATATCACAGTTCGATGAATTCATTCATTCAAGATAACGCTGATCGGCAAGATCGCAAATATTGGTCTATGAGTTTCTCTCGATCAATGAGCCAGCACTTTCGATTGTGACTCGATGCAGCATAAGAACTTCCCAAGGTCCCGATTGTTAGCGTTTAGCGCGTAAATAAATTCTAGACTAGTTGACACAGAGCGAGTACGTAAAAACACAATACAATGAACAACACGTTCTAATCTTCTTTTCATTTTCCTGAGCGAATTAGAATAAACTGTACGCTTAGTCTCCATAGACGATACCGGTTTTCCAAAATAAAGTAGATTATGAACGTTTTTGATAAGGAACAATTATTTAACAGGCAAAACCAGTACGAATTTTTTAAACTACTGAAGCTTGCGTAACCAAATGCTATTTACATAAATTTAGTTTATGTGAAAAATCAAACGCCAACGTACCCATATAGCCTCTGTTTCTAGTCAAATGCAGGCGTAAGTACAAGGGACTTCATCTGGTTTCAACACCTTTAACACATGACAAAAAAAAAAAAGAAGATCATGTAAGCGAACCACAAATTAGTGGAAATGTTGAATGAGGACTCTTTTTTGGGGGACAACTGTTTCAGGCCAACTGCTTTCATTTTCGAAATGTAGGCAGAAGTATTCAGTAAAACCTGTCCTCTGCAGTAACGAGTGCTACTTGGTTTCGCATGAAAACACTACTGCGTTAGAAAGTATGAAGAATTTGGCTTTGCATTAATTACACATACTTCAGTCTCAACTGTCCCCCTGAAGTCACTGCTGCCGAATTCAATACACTTTAGGTCCTCCCGCTTTGTTAGAGTCGTCTGGATCCATTTTTATAAATAGGCTTCAACACTGCTACGGTTCTACTTCAAATTTTCTTAATTGTCTTCAAGCTTTTTTCATCTGTTTCTTGAGCGCTACAATTGAGGAGATTATTACATACGGTCAGATTTGATAGGTATGGGTATCGAAACGACCCAAACATAAGGTGTTTCGTATAGGTACGAGTTAGCGCATTATCATGCTGAAAAAATCACGATTCTATTAAAGTTTCAGTCTGTTATTACGGATTATTTTATTGAAGCATTACGTAATATTTGTCAAATATTTTAGTTATGCCCGTTGATGACGGTGGTACCACTCGGCGTGAATGCATAATGTACAGCATCCCAACAGTTGAAAAAAACCTGCTCTTTGATCCGGTTTCTACAGCCGTCCTTACCTGGACTCGTTTTAGAAGCATTACCCGTAACATCGTGTTTTTGTCCGTACGTCGTTCCCATAAATCAACATCATCTTATCACCTGTAGTGGTGCGTTGGAGCAAATCCGGCTTTCCATTAAATCCTGGAATAGTTTCTCTTTCTTCCTATGTATATATATA